>NC_054536.1:62067675-62367675 GCF_017654505.1 Polyodon spathula | reverse complement strand
TGTTTTTCGGTACAAGCATTTATTTTCTTTAAGTAATATTAAGCATTGATTCACATACTGGTCAGTCCTCTCCATTTTTCACCTTACACAGACAGATTTAAATATATCTTTAAATAGTTACATGCATAAAACATCACATATAAAACCTTATTTAAGTCATTTGTTTCTTTTTTACACTGAGCACTCGAGCACACAGTATTTTTAACAATGCGTAATAGTATATACAAAATTGCAAGCGTTTCATTTATTTTCTCAATGTTAAATATTTAGGGTTTTAATTACTGTGCAATATACCTTTATTGAGATAAAACACCGTGGCTAAGCTGCAACAATAAAAACACCACCCCAGAGTAAGTTAAATATAACACGACTCATTGTAAACAGTCATGCTCCAGTGAGGGTGCTCCCTCACAGTGAAAATAGACTTAGGTACAGGAACCCAGTGGCATCTGGTGAAACTTTACTGTGGCTTTACTGTGGTAGGGTGACTTCATAATAAACTTGTTTCCTGTAAAAAAGTATAAAGTGAGAATCAATCACATTTACCTGCAGTCTGTGGGCCTCCATTGTTAAGACACAGACTTTTTTTCTCCCTTGACCAGTTCAGCATAAATTTATGGTCACATCGTCTGTATGGAAGCAGTTAGTATACATGCACATTGTTGCCACGTGTTCTTGCAGAACAGCATGTTATTGTTTTGGTCTTGATGCCGGAGTAATAAAGATGTTAAGTTTAGTCATTTTTGTACAACAGCAGCAGCAAACAATCTTGTTTTCGTAACTAATTCTTGAATATGTGATTTATTTAAAAGCATTAAGACGCCAAATGAATTGTCTGCATTTGACCATTTCTTTGACCGTGTATTTCTATATTTCTATAAACTAACCCATCACCTTTGTACGTTTAAGACTGATCATAAGAAACTGTGTCTGAAACCTTGGAAAAATGGACATGTTATGATTCAATTCTTTATTATTTAGCCAGGATGAAAACCCAGGAGGCTGTGTGGTCCAGTGGTTAAAGACACAGGCTTGTAACCAGCAGGTACCTGGTTCCAATCTCAGCTCAGCCACTGACTCATTGTGCGACCCTAAGCATGTCACTTAGGTTAACCTTAACCTCACTTACAAGAGATTTCTTGTAAGTGACGCTGCAGCTGATGCATGTTTCACACAGCCTTGTCTCTTATCTTGTAAAGCACTTTGTGATGGTGGTCCACTATGCAAGGTGCTATATAAAAATAAAGATTATTATTGGATTTACATCTCATTCTCATGGGTGTTGACATTCTAAAACAAATATTACAAAATAACATCGCCACAATTACAATTGACTACTCCAGGTGTTTTATTCTAAAGTTCCGGTTTTGGAATTTTCATAATGTAATGTTCTAATATGGGGGGCTATTGATCTGAATGAAATACATTTGCTCAGATTACATCATTATTAAAATCTTCATCTCTTAATTTAAACATTTTCAGTTTGGATTGCCAAAAGGCTCAATTCTTGGTTTAGGAACGTGTCTGTTCTGAACTGCATGTTTATACCCCTCGCAGTTCTGTGTGATTTCACTCATCCTGTAGTTTAGGCAGATGCTGTTAATGGGTGTTGCTGGGTTACCAAAATGAACTAAAGAAAATAAACATGTCTGTATTTCAGACTGGTGAAAAAAAAACGTTTTTCTATGCGAGAACATTTCTGCATGGAATTCTTCACCATCACCCTTGTGGTGAATTCTGTATTGATTTCTGTGCTCACAGAATTGTAGAATTAAACTGCTGATTAAACTTGTTAGCTTGTGAATAAGAATAGTCTAGTGTTGGGTTTATGGATGCATGCAAAATGGGTGACTAGAAGATGTTCTTACGTAGTGGTGTACTGATTCATACATGCTAACGTTGTGAGAGTTGAATATTTTTAAATACTGAACACTTGACTTGTTTATAAGCAAATGTTACATTCAGTTTTGGGGTGGCCACAATAAGGTCCTGAACCGGGGCCCTTCATTCTCTTCCTCCTCTACTGCCCAGCCTTGTATAGTGTATGAAGGTTAACAGTGCAACTTTGGATGCAATTTCCATATTCTGGGGTCTGCAAAGTACATCAACTTGAACTGATTGCCTTGACTGCACTTATAATAGTTAGATTTGTTATATTGTTTGTTGAATTTTATTTGTTAACTGTGTGTTGTTGAAAATGAAAATTATTTACAGTGTGCAATGTAGAGTGGTCTGTTTCTCACAATTTAAATAATCTAACACTGGATATTAATAGTTCTGTCCAAGATCACTACCCATGCATTAAATGCAGACTACATCTTAACACAAAAGTGAGAGTTTGAATAATAATAATCTTTATTTTTATAAAGCCCCTTTCATAGTGGATCACCATCACAAAGTGCTTTACAAGATACGAGACTAGTGTGTGTGTGCAGAGTCACTTACAACAATGTCTCGCCCGAAAGACGGAGCACAAGGAGGTGAAGTGACTTGCTCAGGGTCACAAAATGAGTCAGTGGCTTAACTAGTATCTCCTGGTTACAAGCCTGTTTCTTTAACCACTAGACCACACAGCCTCCTTGTTTTAAACACTTGTTTTCTGAGGATCCCCCTGAGTAACCTCAGTGGAATACACATATCAGTAGGTCAAGAACAACTGGAAAAAGTATACAGGCACTAAAGGTGAAATAGTTTTGAAAAAAAGCAGCTCTGTATGTATGTGATAGCTCCTGGTAGGAACGCAGCATGTAGATGAGGCCGGAAAGATATTAGACAAAAAAAGATTAATGATCTTGATGAAGGGGAAGTGATACATAAGGGGATGCTGACTTTGGTTAAATGAAGCGGAAACCAAAAGCCTCAAAGTGCACATTTGGATGAGCATAAAGGACGTTCATGAGAGTGAAGAGATACATACTGTACTGCATGTGCAATGAGAAAACATTAGAATATCATATTTGGGAGGTTTACAAATGAGAGGTACAGAAAATTAAAATTAAAAATCTGAATCTACAGTATGTCTGATAATACTTCAAGGTTATAAGGGAAACTGTTCACAATAAGTCAAATGGGTTTAATTGAAATTCACCTTCAGTATTCAACCCTGAAAGCACTGTAATATTTAAAATGTGCACAAGTCGAGTCAAATGAATACTCATGTGGTAATGTGTTCTTCTCTCCATTGCACACTAATGTACCTGTGGTGCTGCAGGCACCGAACCGGTAGCAAACAGCATTGTTTTCTTACCCAAGCAGGCCTTGGGTAACAAGCTAAGGCGTTTTTTTTTTACTGTACATTGCTCACTATTTGCTTTATACCTGGCTTTATCCCTGTGACACAGGCAAAATCAGTCTGTCTGTCTAGTACCAAGCAGGCCTTGTTGACAGTCCAGTTGCTGTCTAGCAGCTGAGGCAACAACTGTATATTGCTTTCTATTGCATAAGGCCTGGGTTTTTATCCCTGTATCAGCAGCCTCAGGGACCAGCACAGCCAGCTGTGTGTGCCAGACCACCGCCCTGTGCAGAGTCAAGAGCCTCAGGCCAAGCCACAAAGTGAGCAGCAGCCCTAGGGGTTTGCTGCCACAGGTCCTTGGCCCCTTCTCAGGGAGCCATCTGGAGCAATGGTGTCAGTGCACCACAGACACCTGGGTACTTGTACACTTCAGACCAGCTACTCACTGCAGTTGCTGCTATGGTATCTCAAGAGGTAGCAGTTCTGCAAAAAAGGGCTATTCATTTGGTACACCCCCACCAGTTGGAGGACAGATTCTACTCCATGCTCAAGTGGGATGGTGGCATTAGACCAATCCTCGACCTCAGGCAGGTCATCCTGTACTGAGCCAAGGGAGAGTCAAAATGTTGACAATGCAACCGCTGTTGCAGTCATTCATACCAGGCTGTTGGTTCACCATGGTGGACCTCAAGGATGCCTACTTCTGTATCTCTAAAAACTGGCGCAGTTAAGTGCTTGCGGTTCATCTTTCAGTGTATGAGGTCAGGGTCTTGCCATTTGGCCTCTCTCTAGCTCCCCATGCCTTTTCGAAGTGCATGGAATCTATGCTGGCTGATTGAAACTCAAAGGTATCAGAGTATTCTTTATTTGGATAACTGGTTCATCGTGCCCAGTCTCCAGCTCAAACAGATGCTCACACATAACTGTTCATTGGCCACCTTTACGGTTGGGGCTTACGGTGAATCATGCAAGAGCCAGCTCGCACTTTCTCAGACAGCCTCCTAACAATGAGTGTGCTTGGACTGCAGGTCCATGCTGTCCTCTCTGTCGGACGGCAGAATGCAGAGAATAGCCACCTGTTTTGAGATATTCAGCTCAACAGAGCACTCATGGTATAACGTTCCAGAACTTCTGGGCTTGAGGGAAGCAGCTTCTCAGACCCTTCTCCTGCGCATGCATCCTATGCAAACCTGGTTCAGTAGCAGGGCTTTTTCAGCCCGCATTTAACTGCGACTGGCCATTCACAGTGTTCACCATTGTCTAAAGGCACTCTCTTGGTACAAATAGCCTGGCCATCTGCGCCTTGGCTAGTGTTGGTCAGTGTCACCAAAGGGGAGGCCTTCACCATGAATGCGTCCAGCCTGGGCTGGGGCGCAGTGTAGAATGGCACTCCACATAATGGTTTGGAACGGCAGGCAGTTTTAAATAGCCTGTTTTTATATTAGGTTCAAGGGAGACACGTGCTTGTGTGGATGGACAACACTACTGTGGTGGCTTATATAAACCACCAGGGTGGCCTCAGGTCCCTCAGTCTCCATCGAGAAGCTGTTGCTAGGGACGTGCGATCACCTCACTGTGCGGCAGACCTCCTGTCAAGGGGAGTTCCTAATGCCTCACAATGGAGGCTTCAACCAGAGGTGCTGAGCCTCATTTGGCATTGTCCTCGCTAATTCTTCATAACAGGAACTGGGGACACACTAACGATATATACCTTGGCACACCTGTGGCCGAGGCAGCTGTTGTATGCCTTCCCACCGCACGCCATGCTCCTGCTTTGTCTGAAGAAAATCAGACAGGGCTGGGCCAGGGTGCTATTAATAACTCCTTAGTGGACCAGGAGACAGAGTGGTTTTCAGCTCTGATGCAGCTCCTGAGTGGCCAGCCATGGAGCTTGCCCGAATGTTTGCGACCTGCTCAGCCGAACGCGTTGGAGAGGCATCCCAACCCATCTGGGTTTGGCCCCTGAACAGCTGTCTGGGGTTTTTCCAACAGGGTCACTGACACCCTGCAGAATGCCATAGCAGCACCCACGTGTTCCCAGTATGGGTACAACTGGGACATTTTTCAGACATGGTGCTTGCCTAAGAGCTTGACCCCATGACCTGTCCCTTGACAGTTTTATTGCAATTTCTGCAGGACCTGTTTAATGAGGGGAAATCTCCCTCTACATTTAAAGGTCTGTTTGGTGGCTTTTTCAGCTTGCCATTTATAAACCTGACTTGCTCACCAGGAGCTCATTTCCTGGCGGGGCAATTTTTGAAAGGGGCACGGAGGCTGTGCCCTTCCCTTAAGGACAATATTCCTCAGTGACGGCTGAACATAGTGCTTAAGACACTCATGAGGCTGCCCTTGGAGCCACTGCATTCAGCTGAGCTGAAGCATCTGTCTTTTAAGACAGCATTTTTGCTTGCCATAAGCTCACCAAGTGCATGAGCAGATGCAAGCCCTTTTTCTGGCGAAAGCTTGTCTGTTTTTTGTAGAGTTTAGGACCAAGGTCACATTTGGTACGAACCTGACTTTCTTGCCCAGATGTATTTCGACCTTCCATGTCAACCAATCAGTTGAGTTGGAGGCTTTCCTTCCCACTCCTTTCCAGTCGGATAGGGAGCATAAGCTCCATACAGTTTGTCCTGTTTGGGCATTAGCACGTTATTATTGAAAGAACCAAAAGTTGGAAGCAATCTGAACAGCTGCTCATCTGCTATAGAGCTAAGGCCCATGGTAAAGTCCCGTCTAAGCAGAGGCTGTCCGGTTTGATTGCAGAGACAGTCAGGATTCCTTTAAACAAGCCAACTTGCCCTCTCGGGTGTTGTTCCAGGGTGCATCTGTCACTGGCATTTGCAATACTGCAGTATGGGCTACACCCAGACTGAATGTGCTGGATAATCAAAACCCTGGCTTTTGGACCAGAGTGCTAACAACGGCTTCTTTCTTCAAGACCGGAAGCACCTGCAGAGAATTGATTTCTGCTATGTACTAAAATTAATAAATAAGTAAATAATCTATATTGTGGCAGCCTTACCATCTGACCCTCTCAGATTTAAATCGTTCTGCGAATAACACATTTTGTGATGGCTTGGGTATAATTACCCATTATGTAATAGATACATTTCGTACTTGAATTAGAAATGTATCGTTACAATCTTTGGTCACTGCGTACATTACACGCAACAGGCTGAAGAAGAAAAATGTTGACTGGCGCTGTTCAAACATCATCACAGAGCCTAGTGTCTCTCACGAGCTTTGGTAAGTCTCAGAATTTTCAGGTAAACAACGTTCATCCATTATATAATGGATACCTTTCTATTTCAGGAAACCAAGGTAATGATAATAGCCTAACATTTTCTTTTGTTTTGGAAGAGGGGTGTACTTTCTATTAAAGATTTATGTTTTTTTTTTTTTTTTTTCTCAAGTGTGCCTGCCAGTGACAGTTTTAAAATGTTCTATGCAGTAACAATGCAGTTTTCTTAAGTGTCTGTGTGAGGGGGGCTTATATTAATTTGCAAATCAGTTTATACTATAACTACTGCTGTAGGACAGAAAATAAGTAAGTTGTATTAGTTACACTATGTTGGAAATGTGTCTTTACACCTTTTTAAATTACAGGTTTGAAGTAATGCATGTTTTCATTTGGACCATTAGTGTTCCCGTATATTGACTTGGGGTTGACCTTTATGTAGGGGATACAGGAAGTGAGAATAAGTGAGAAACGTGAGTGAGATTTATACACCAGACTACATACAGTAGCTGCATTATTCCTTTTAGTGTCAAAGCCTCATCTCAGAAACTATTTGAGGTAGTAATTTACTACTTGCAGGGATCCCTAACAGCTCTGTGAGCAAACCTCAGTTCAGATTTTAACACCCCCTTCTATCTTAAACAAAGACTGCCAATTGTACAAAACCTTATGGTGCTTTTGTGATGGTGAACTAATGTCTACTGGTGGCTAGCTCGTTTGAGACCACCAAACCTGACTTCTGACATAACCAAGGCCAGTGAATTAGCCTGCTGTGCCAGTCTCCCGTAATCTCTAATTCCTATATTTAACTATGGTGTGGTTTTGTGGTATCCATACAATGTGTAATCAACATAGCCAGACCCCAAAGATAGCAATCTCAACTCCAGAAGATTTAGTATTGATTCATTTGTGGTGAATTTTCTGAAGAGCATTTTTCCCTCTTATTCACTATGACCGCATAGATGATGGATACTTCTGTGACAGTCGTTCAAACAATTCTGCTTGCAGTTCATCTTAATTACTTGCAGGGTATTTTGTTGGTTGTTCAATTTTTAGAGGTTTAATGATGGTATACTGTACTTACGGAGGATACATTTACTTGTCAGTAAATCTCAAAGTAAAAACATAGTTGCTGCTATCCTAGCACAAGGCTTGTTAGCATAGCAGCAATGTAAAATAAAGCCATGCAATTTCTCTTTGCTGTATGTCAGTGCCACGAAGTATAATGCTAAAACAATATTTAACTTCTGTCAGGAGAGTATTTTGGGCTTGTGCCAGCTCGAGTTTTCTCGGTTTACGAGTTCTTTGGGTGATTTATTGAGTAGGCCCTATCTGTTATGTAAACGATTGTTCTGACAGAACTACACACCGAAGCCCTGTAATTATCCAAAGAAAGAGTGGCAGGGGCAGCATTACCAAAAGAAAAACAAAATTGTTTTGACCTCTCTTCTGGGGATGAGAAGGTATATTACTCTCCATGTCTGTTCAGTCCAAGGCTTGTTTACGAGCAACAGCAGTGGTAATGATGTTGTGAATTACGTTCGGTTATTGTTTTAAAGTATGCAAATTATGTGGAAGACAGTTTCTTTCCCAGTTTGTCATCAGCAAAATAGCCCCCAGTCACTACTGACCTAGGTAGGAATAATATTAGAGCCTCATGTGAGTAAGTAAAGAGATATTTAATGAGTTACTGTTTTTTGTTGTTTTTTCACAGGCTTGTATTATCCTGCTGTCAGCTCTTTAGCAACATTCTAATGAATACTGAAAATGTTGAACTGTAGTCAGTTTTTAAACATAACCAATATTTCTTTATTTTAAAATCAAGCAAGCGAGCCTTCAAATTAGAACATTATATGTTCTCTTATATCTTTGTTCTGTACTTGCTGATTGGATCAGTTGCATTTGAATAATTAAGAGCTAGCTCTTCTGCCCACTCATATTGCCCTATCTTTGCTTTGTAAGGAAACATGGTAAATAAGTTGTAAACACACCAGGAATATCAAAAGAGCTTGTTATCACTTAGTGATATTACGTAAAGGTCACTCTGTGCAATGTTGATTGTTTGCATACACTGAAACAGATTAGCCAGCAGTGCAAGGACCTGGACAAGACTGCTAGCAAGCAGATGTTAAAATAGTGGGTGGTATCGGATATGCTCTCGTCAAAGCCTCCATTCTTATAATAGCCCCCAACTAAATTTGACACAGACCATTTCTAAGACGTTTATTACATTTCTATTAATCCTTTGTCTTGTCATAGCCTCATCCATGAATCCAATGTATACCCCCAGGGGAGTTGTCCACAACATAGATATTAAGATGAATCCTGTTTATGGAACCTGTCTGCATTGGAAGAGTTGCTCTGAACACTTCAGTTGTCTGTTCAGGCACAAGGCCAGTCGCTTCACACTGCTGCTGTGGAACAATAAAACCTAGAATGCTGTTTTTCGTCATGTGATGAAAGAAGTGCTCAAATAGGTAGAGTCCCCTGTGACTTTTAATGCAAGTCATGCGGATGCCCTTTTGGCTCAGACTTTCATTTTCCTTTCATTTGTGTAATCATCCTTTTCCCAATTGTCCACCCATCCAACCTCCTGTGATTTCAAGCTTCTGAAGCAGAAAGCTGCCACACAAAGTGCATCTCTCTCAGTGTTCAGCCTCGTTTATTACATACAAGAATCCAGCTTGAGGGATTTGGGGAACTAGGAATAATTTTGAACTAAATGCGCCTATTAAAAATAAAGCAAAATGCAGTGAGAGACAATCACCAATAGTAATTACATATTGCACACTATCTGAGCAGAAATGTTATTTTAGAAATCTACAGCAGTATTCTCCATCCAGCTATTAGACACCTAACCAAGCATAACCTTGCGTTGCATTGTCTGGAGAATATTTTAGATGAAAATGCTGGACCAGTATAAATTACTTTTAATTTATTATTTGAATTTGTCTTTACAGGAGAGGTCCTCTGAGATGTATCGTTTCAATGTGTGGATGCCCTGTGTCTATTTATGGGGGTTGGGGGAATTGTATTGATAAAGCCAGTGAGTGTTGGGGGAAATTGACCTGTGTTGGAAATTAACCAGTGCACTGGGGTTGCACTGACAGCAGCACATGATTTGATAAATGATACAGACGTCAAAATGCCTTCCCTAGCAAACCGCAAACTCTCAGCTTGTTAACCATTGGATAGAGGAAGAACTGAATTGCACTGCCTGCTTGTTTGTTTTTTTGTGTGATGTCACTGAGGCAGGCATTTCATTTTTAAAGGGCAGAGACATTTTCAGCAGCAAAGAGAAACAAAACATAACAAAATAACTTGTTTACAGCTAAGAAAAAAAAAACAGGAAAACACTGTAAATCCAATGTATTTCAGTTCTAGTTATATTAGATCATTTATTCTGTCTCATGTGTTTTTAATATATATGTTTTTGCAACATTTATAAATATCTAGAAACAAGTGGTTATAAGCAGATACTATTTTATGAACTAAATGTGTCAGGTATGTTTTTTTTCTCTTGTTACTGATAATGGAATAAATAAAAAATGTATTTATAAATATTTATTTTGGGAAAATAATTGAGAGTAGTGTCAATTATTGCTTATAAAGACACTGAGAATCAGGGTGGTTTTCAATTGGTTTTAAGGTATGTGACATTTACAAGGTAGTAAGGGGCAACGATCTTATCGTGGCGTGTAAGGCTGTTGGTGGAAGCACCTTTGGCAGCAATTACAGCTGCAAGTCTTTTTCAGTAAGTCTCTACCAACTTTCCACACTGGTTGCAACAAGGTTACAACAAGTTTTCCACTAGTATTTGCCTGTACTTTGCTCCATCCATTTTTCCTTCAACCCTAACAAGCTTTCCAGTCCCTGCTGAGGAGAAGCATCCCCATAGCATGATGCTGCCACCACCAAGCTTGACTGTAGGAATGGCGTTGACTGGGAGATGTACTGTGTTGGGTCTGCGCCAAACGTAATGCTTGGCATTTAGACCAAAAAGTTCCAGTTTGGTCTTGTCTGACCACAACACCTTTTGCCACATTTTTGCAGGATCACTCAGGTGCTTTGTTGCAAACTCCATGCAGGCTTTGAGATGGCTTATTTTTAGTTATGGCTTTCTTCTTGCCATCCTGTTATACAGGCTACTTTTGTTGAGTGTTCTGGATATTTTTGACTGATGCACATTTTCTCCCATCTCAGCCGTTGAACTCTGTAAATCTTTTAAAGTTGTCGTTGGCCTCACAGTGGCATCCCTCACCAGTTTCCTCCTTGCCCGACTGCTCAGTTTGGAGGGGTGGCCTGATCTAGGCAGTGTCTGGGTGGTACAATGCACCTTCCATTTCTTGATGATTGAGTAAACTGTGCTCACAGGGATATTCAGAGACTTCAATATTTTTTGTACCCTTCTCCTGATCTGTGCTTTTCAATGACTTTATCCCTGACTTGATTTGAAAGTTCCTTGGTCTTCATGGTTGAGTCTTTGCTTGAAATTCACTACCTGACCAAGGAACCTCACAGAGACAGGTGTTTTTATTCTGAAATCATGAGAACCACTAATATTGCACACAGACAGAGGCCATTCAACTAACTGTGTTTCTCATTAAGGTGTTTTGTGCACCTGAATTAATTTAGGTTTGCCACAGCAAAGGTTTTGAAAATTTATGCAATCATGACTTTTCCATTTTTATTTCATATTAATTATCTATTTAATTCTTTCTTTTTGTTTTTTGGAATCTGCTGCGTGGTTAAAATAGGAAAAACTCCTGACGGTAAACAATGTTGTGACTGCTATAGAAGATGGAACAGATGAAAAAAATATGTTCGTGGGACTCAACACTTTATGTAGGCACTCTAGAATTTGATTGGTGAAAGATAACGTAGGTTTATTGGAGTTCACAAACCCCTTTTTCATCTTGATACGGCAGCCTTTTCGCGCCATTTTTTTTTTTTTTTTAATTATTAAGCTTTTTGCTGGATTACAGTCCTTCATTAAAATAATTTTCTTTATGTTCAGGGCATTTTGTTAAATACACGTGTGCAACACACAAACCTTAAGTGTATTTTTATTTTAGTTTTTCATGGTTCTTGTTCAAAATTTTTTGAATGCCACTGTTCATTTTAAGCATTTGTTTATACATGACAGCACTCGCACACATTTTGTCACCATCACAACTGTTGCATGAAGTTGGGGTTACCGTATTTTGCTGGTGTTAATTGCCCCAGTTGTTTACTAACTTGACTTGTGTTTTTGATGCAAGTGCGATCTGCTTTTATTGTGTCTGAAAAACACAAATCAAGTTAAAAGAAACAAGTGGGGCAACCTTGGCCCCCACCGCTTTTACAGTTGTGCCTGTTTGCTTGGTGCTGGCCAAGGTTGTCCCAATTGTTTCTTCTAACTTGGCTTGTGTTTTTGCTATCTCTCCTGTAAATGGCTGCAGGCACTTTTTTCACATTTTGAATGTGTTTTTGTTTCAGACATCACATCCTTTTTTCACTTAATGAATAATAACACATTACGGGAATAGCACGATTGTTCAACCTATACTGAGGCAATGTATTGCTGTGTGGATAGGGTAAATGTTAATAGTAGCTTAGTCTGTTGAAAGGATTAAGATGTGAATCTATATAGCATAGCGGTTAAGTAGTTGGAGTGAAAGTACGACTAGTTACGGTTCAAATCCTGCCTTATATATAGTTTATTCCCTAGTATATTTCCATTTTGACAAAACAAATTAATTGTCATTAAACTCGGATGTCCAGTAATATACATATCATGCGTGGATAAAACTCCTTGGGGTCTTCAAAAATGTTTTCTTGTATGCGACGAATGTGACTAGTCCATTTTAAAATATCAATAAATCGTTTAATATAAATGATACAGACGTCAAAATGCTTTCCCTAGTATATGTCCTGTAATATACAGTGCCGTGAAAAAGTATTTGCCCCCTGTCTGATTGTCTGCATTTTTGTATATTTTTGACACTGAATGTTATCAGATCTTCAGCCAAAATCTAATATTAGATAAAAAGGGATGCTGAGTGAACAAATAACATAAAATTTTGGTACTTATTTCATTTATTTATTAAAGAAAGTTATGCAACACCCAATAACTGCAACCAAACACTCCCTGTAGTTATTGATCAGTCTCTCACAGTGCTGTGGAGGAATTTTGGCCCACTCCTTCATGCAGAACTGCTTCAACTCAGTGACATTTGTGGGTTTTCGAGCATAAACTGCTCGTTTCAGGTCCTGCCACAACATCTCAGTGGGGTTTAGGTCTGGACTTTGACTAGGCCATTCCAAAACTTTAAATTTCTTGTTCTTCAACCATTCTGATGAAGACTTGCTTGTGTGTTTTGGATCATTGTCTTGCTGCGTGACCCAGCTGCGCTTCAGCTTAAGCTCACGGACGGATGGCCTGACATTCTCCTGTAGAGTTCTCTGATACAGAGCAGAATTCATGGTTCCTTCAATGATGGCAAGTCATCCAGGTCCTGATGCAACAAAGTATCCCCAAATCATGACACTACCACCACCATGCTTGACTGTTAGTATGAGGTTCTTACTGTGGAATGCAGTGTTTGGTTTTCGCCAGACATAACGGGGCCCATGTTGGCCAAAAAGTTCCACTTTTGACTCATCTGTCCATAGAACATTGTTCCAGAACTCTTGAAGATCATCCAGGTGCTTTCTGGCAAACTTGAGATGAGCATTCATGTGAGCAGTGGTTTCCACCTTGCTACTCTGCCATTAATCACATTTTTGCCCAGTGTCTTTCTGATGGTGGAGTCATGAACACTGACCTTAGCCAAGGCGAGAGAGGCCTGCAGATCCCTGGATATTGTTCTAGGGTTCTTTATGACTTCCTAGATGATTTTATGCCTTGCTCTTGGAGAGATTTTGGCAGGACGGGCACTCCTGGGAAGATTCACTACTGTCCCAAACTTTCTCAATTTGTATAATATGGTGCTGACTTTGGTTTGGTGGAGCCCCAGAGCCTTAGAAATGGCTTTGTAACCCTTTCCAGACTGTTAGGCATCAACAACTTTTTTCTGGAGGAATTCAGGAATTTCTTTTGATCATGGCATGATGTGCCTCTAGAACCTGTGTGCTGACAACTTCACTCTGATGGTAAGGGCCAAAGGTAGTCAGATTTATATTGGGCACGGCTGGCCCAAACCAAACAAATGAAAGAAGCACCAAACTTTGGTGTCATTTTTTCTCTCAGACTCCCTCTATATACTACTACAACCCATAAAAAGATCTGACCAAATTCAATGTGAAAAATGTGCAAAAATGCAGAAAATCAGACAGGGGGCAAATACTTTTTAATGGCACTATACATATGCATGGGTAAAAGTGCCTGGTGGCTGCAAAAAAGCAGGAGAAAAAGGATTTTTTTTACCTTACTTCAGCAACTTATTTCTCTTACTGTATGACAGATGTTGACTTTCTTTTTCTACATTTCACCTAAGAGTGTTGAGAACTACAAATTAAAAGTGAAATGGTGCTTTTGGCTGATTTACATTTGCTGTGCCAATACCCTGAAAACACGTAACTATCTGTATAGAGTCTCTCGCAGTTCTCACTGATAACTTGGCGCGAAGAACTACTGTTCCTCTCAATATACAACACCTGTCTCTGCACTGAAGCATTTGTATATCAGCTGACAAGGTTTCAGCTTATATCCCATCATGACTTTTTTTTAAAGGCATGCTATACATCCGCTATACATGAACCCCCAATTTTTGTGCATATGTATACCATAGCTATATTATATACTATATATAGCCTTACAGTACGATAATACAACACAAAAATGGACTGAATGATAATATCCAAACATAATCTTCATATGTTTTGATAAAGTAGCCGGCACAAATATAGTTAGGTGGATCGCTCCAGTCGCCTGCTGAAAACCCTGGAGAATAAACGTGTATTATGTATTGCAAATAATCTCTCAATGAAACAGTGTCTTGTAATTTGATCAACCATCAATATTTTTCAACAAAACTTTCAGGAAGTATTGTAAGGTCCCTCCGGTCATAATAGAATAACACGTGTTTATACATGTATCTCTAAGCAGAATACATAATAATAAAAAAAATAGTTGGCATTTAAAAAATAAAAATAGTATTGTGTTGAAAAAAAAGCTAAAAGTTTAAATGGTTTCTGAAGTACTTTATTATGTTCCCCAGAGTGTTCTGAAAAAAAGGACACCATTTCCAAGATGCTACTGTAAAAAATAGATTTTTTGTTATATATATATATATATATATATATATATATATATATATATATATATATATATAGATATAGATAGATAGATAGATAGATAGATAGATAGATAGATAGATAGATAGAAGACCGAAGAGTCGGATTTTTTTTAGACCAGGACCCCGTCCTGGGGAATTTTGTTAAAAAACAGGAATTGGTCACAATTGTGTGTACATATTTATATATATATATATATATATTATATATCTATATATATTACATATTATATATATATATATATATATAGATATAAATCGGTCAGTAGCCAGCCATGACTAAATACACACCGTGAAATTGCCCATCGACACTGCAGCTAAGCAATTTGTAAGAGAGCGTAAATAAATATACGAGTAGAGTTTAACTAAGGCCTGTGACTCATAGCTGGCTGAGGCCTTGGATATGTATGTAGTCTGCCCTCTATGAATATTTGTTTTCTAAATAATGTGCACCACAATATGTATTACAGCTCCCTTTGATGCATACCTAGCATCGCCTTGTAAGCCACCATTAGCTGAAACAGCTTTCTTATGTGAAACAACTACTAACTAAATAACTGTTACACATTATAAAGGCACATTTGTGTTGTCAAAATTACAGACTGTTTTTTTACAGCTGCATATAGTAACAGAAGTTAATGTGAAACAAAAACAGGCTATATTTGTAGCTTGACTTGTGAACTGTACAGTAGTGTGAATGATCAATTTCAGCTCCATGTTATTATATGGGTTTATTCAGCCAAGTTTAATATCTCACAGGACTAATGCCAAAAGGAAATTCCCTTAACGACAGGAAATAATGTGTACAGTCTGTTCTGACGCCGTCATATTTAACCAAAATGCTATAAATCCTATCAACTGTATACATCACAGCCCACCAGAAGTGGTATGTAATATCCTGTGCAATCTGCAATTTTTATTTTTAATTTTTCGAATTGCTTCCCACCCACTATGTACATCGAACAAAGTTGGTGATCAGTGAGTGCAGTACATTACTTTATGAATGGATAGATTAATTTGCTACTCTTGGTAACGGTGGCGGGGACTAGCACTGGTATTTACATTTATTGGATATGAGGGTGACCCAAGCCCCAGTGTATTATTTGTGAGGAGGTTTTGTGTGATTTTTTTTTTTTTTTTTTCTTAAATATAGATGCTCAGTAATCGTATCCTGCTAAGCAGTTAATTGCAAAATAATGAAGAATACATTTCACTGTAGTTTTTTTGCTGTCCGGTCAGGTTCTACATGTACTTATACATACAACTTGGTTTCAAAATGCTGTTGTGAAAAAATGCGTGGCAAGTGATCCGTGGGAAAAACACCAAGGTGGTCCCTCCCTACATTGAAAAAGGTTGGGAACCACTGGCCTAATAGAATTAATTCCAACAATATTCTCACTGTTTAATTAGGTTGCTACATAAAACTGCTGTAGTTTGAAACAATCATTATACCAGTTAGACGTAAAACTGACAAAATTAAGCTTGAAGTAAAATCATGCTTTCTGTTTTACTGCTGTTTGAAAACTGATGCAGACCTAACCTAATACTATTGCCTTTAATTTTAAGTCAAAGTTCAATCACACAAATACAGCATAATCACTGTATCCATCTGTGGCAGAGCAAAGCTCTGCCCTTTTTAAATTGGCAGGGATGGGGTTAATTTCCCCTACCTGCCTGGGTTTATTATGTTCAGGTGGCTGGGGTTGATTAGTTGATTAGGTTAATTAACGATCAATCAGCGCCCAGCCACCTGACATAAAAGGAGGCCTCTGCTTCTCATTTGGGAGTAGGGAGCTGAGGAAGCGGGTTGGGGTTGGGGGTTTTTGAATTTTGATAAATCCAGTGAAAACTTTATTTTTGTGAGTTTTGTTTTTGCTTTATTTGTGTTTGAGTATCTGTTATTTTGCCCTTGTGCACTTTATTTTTGTGTTTATTTATAATAAAATTGTTACTTTTTTGAACTGCAGACTGTCTCTGGGCCTCTATCCACTCATCAGCCTGCCACACCATCAAATACAGGCGTATTACAGTACTTATAAAAATGCTTACCATTGAGCAGCGCCAATTTGGAGAGCAAAGTCTATTATTCAGCTGCAAACCTTTATCATCTGACATGTCTTCAATTAGTCTTTGCTTCACATGGTATTTTTCAACACATTGGATTTTTTTGCAGTCTCTTTACTATTGTAGCATTATCTTAAGTGATGTACACATTGAGACAGACAATAACATCAGCTTCCCTTTCAAGTATGAAATGTAACCATTACTGAATGGGTGTTTACTTCCTAAAGACCTGAATCCTGAACATTGTATACCAAAGCCTTGTGCCCCGTGTAAAACCAGCAGCTCAAGTTGCACCTTCCCAGGGACCCAGCATCATAAGTTGACTGACTTTGTGCTCTTCCCCCAAGCTGCATAGCTCCAGCTGGAGCTTATTTGTCTCGTTTTTGTTCCTTTTCGCAGTAGCTCTGTCAAAGTGCCTTTTCGAGTAAGAGATCGGGTATGTCTGGTTTTTGTTCTTATAATATACTATATATATATATATATATATATATATATATATATATATATATATATATATATATATATATATATATGTTGCTGTTTAAATGACTCTTTTTTGAAACAGGGACTTTTTTTCTCATTGTTTTACTTCTGTTTTACAGATATTACATGCATGCCTGTCTGTAACGTGATGCTAAAGTCACTGAACAGGTACTGACCAGGTGTTAAAGTCACTGAACGTGGAGTCGGACGGCATGTCCCCCGCAGTAAAGCTCTCCCTTTCGGCAGAGCTCATACCGCTAATCAAGAGGGTCACTGCAACCTTGCAGGTGCCCTGGCCTACAACGGGGGAAACAAGGCAATACATTTTTGATGATGAGCCTACTGCCTACCGCTTACCTCCTCTCCCATATCCCCCCAGTTCACCCGGATTTTCTATTCCAACGGTTGAGGTTTCCATTGCTGCGTTGGTCTGGGCACCAAATTTGGCACAGTTATCCAAGGACGCTGCCTGCCCTAATAAGCAGTGTCAGTTTCTGAGGTAATCCTCAAAAGGGCTTATTCAGCCAGAGCATTCGTTGCATCACTGGAGACCTATAACAGCATCCTGGTAGCCTACCAGTCGCATGTGCTGCAGTCCCTCTCCACAAATCACAAGCCCTTACTAAACAGCTGGATGAGCTGCGCCTGGTGAACAAAAACCTGCTTTGTGTATACAAACTAAACGGACAGGCTGTAGGCAGCTTTCCCAGGCACGGGTGCCTGATGGGGACCAAGCACTGCTGTTGGACGTCCCAGTCACTCCAGGGCAAATGTTTGATCCCGCGGAGGACGAAATGATGCAGCATCATCGGGTGAGGGAATCCACTTAGAAGCTGCATCGTCTGCTTTCCAAGTGACTACCTGTGGCACGTAAACCAGCAGCAAGCTGGCGCCCTAGGACCCAGCAGCCCCAGCCTTCTTGACTATTGGCGTCAGTGCACCAGAGACATCTTGGTGATTATTACTGTTCAGAATGACACAGTCCCCCTCCCTTTAATGCTACAACATTAGTCACAGACCCACAAGACATCGCTACGGTGTCTAAGGAGGTGACAGCTCTGCTGTAAAAAGCCCTAAATGTAAATAGTGTGTGTGTGCCTTGGCAAGGAGGGGGTTAAAATCCATAATACATGTGAGAAAGTGGCTGAAGCCTTATTTGAATGATTAATGGTAAATTGGCTTTAGCCACAGGGTATATAAAGAAGTAAAAATCCTTGGTTTGGGAGAAGGTGTTTGGGTAGTGTATTAGGTGAGTGTTTGTAGTGGTATTGTGTGGTAACTTGGTCAGTGAATCAAATACCCAGAATTGTTTTGTTTAACCTTTTATTTTGGCCATTGTGCTTGTTTATTTGGTTTCCGACTTGTTTGTGTTTATAAACGTGCACAACAGCGCTTGAAACTGCAGCTTCCATGCCTCTGAGTCTCATTCCTGATGCTATACTGTTACAGATCCCCTTGAGTTGGAGTAAGGGTTCTACTTCAGGTACTTCATAGTGCCAAAGCGGGATGGTGGCCTCAGACTGATACCCAACCTCAGACAGGTCAACCTGTATCTGAGCCATAGGCTGTTCAAGATGTTGACAGTGCAGCAACTGTTGCAGTCAGTCAGGCCAGGCGACTGGTTCACCACGGTGGACCTCAAGGACACCTATTTCCACATCCCCATAAAACTAGCGCACAGAAAGTACCTGCAGTTGGCCTTTTAGGGGCAATTTTTAAAAGGAACTTTGTTCCTTGCTGGATGCTAAACATGGTGTTAAATGCACTAATGAAGCCTCCATTTGAACCGTAGTAGGCTTTCTTGCTTACTATCACCTCCGCAAAGTAGGTGAAAGCCTGCTTATTTATTTTACAGAGGCCAGGACAAAGGTCACACCGTACCAGTCTTGCTTTCTTGCTGAAAACTGTCGTGGCTTTCAATGTTAACCAATCTGTGGGATTAGAGGCTTTCCATCCACCTCCTTTCCAGTCTGAATGGGAGCGGCAGCTCCATACGCTGTGCCCAGTTTGTTCCCTGGCGTGTTAGGTTGACAGGACAAAAAGTTAGAGGCAGTCTGAACAGTGTTTTGTCTGGTGAGGGACAAAGTCCCGTGGTCAAGCCCTGTCTAAGCAGTGGCTGTCCAAGTGGATCGTAGACACAGTCAAGACTGCCTATGGGCTGGCCAACCACCTCCAGAAAAGCTTGTGGCCCATTCAACCAGGGGCCTTGCAACTTTGTGGGCTTTATTATCAGGATGCATCTGTCAAGGACATATGTAATGTGATGGTGTGGGCTACTCCTGATACCTTTACTAGGTTTTAAAGGCTAAATGTCATTGATCCTCAAAACCCTGGTTTTGGAACTGTTCTTCACAACACGGGTATAGAGGTGAAATTATCCCTCAATATTTTCACCGTAGCTACTTGTTCCTGGGGTTCTGTATGGTAACCCACAAGGCAGCCTCTCGGCTTGTAGCATTCCAATCGTTCTGCAATGTAGCCCTTGCGATGGTTTTGGTACACTCACCCGTATGGTAATGGTTACATTTCGTACTTGAAAGGCAACGTTAGGTTAGTAATAACCCTGGTTCCCTGAAATAGAAATGTAACCATTGATGTAAACATTTCTGTTTCAGGGAACCTGGGTTATGATAGTAACCTAACATTCTTAATGCTTGTGAGGGGCTTTGCTTTGCTTTTGCAATACGGAAAGAGGCTAAATAAGTTTTTTTTTTTTTTTTAAATCAGCAAATAGAGCAAAAACTTTCCTTTTACTTTACCACCCCAACGAATACTAAGCAAATGGCACGCAGTCAAAGTAGCAATATTTTTTTAATGATGTTGCTGATAGGTTTCCTATAATATGACACAATGTATTTGTGGTTAAATCCATTGCATAAGGGGAGTGGGGGATTGTAAACAGATTCAATATAAACAGAACAAATATAAAAAATTGAGACCCACCTCAGGATCGTTTACACAATCTACACCTCTTCTGTGGGAGACCGGTATTACTGCTTCTTCATGGGACTGTCACTGTCAATAGGGATTCAAATGCGTTCTAAACTGTACGTTTAGCCATTTTTTATTCATGATACGATAAGGTTTAAATGTTGATTTAGGATCACACAAAAAAGCAGCTTAAAAGAGTATTTATATTGCAGGAATGAGTAGTTAAATTGATCCTGGAGCTTTGCCGCTTGAACACGTTTACATTGTAAAAAGTGTGTCCGCCTGTGGGTTTTTCCTATGATTAACATATCTCCAAATTATTTTTCTCTTTTTATGGTGCAGCAATATTTAATCCATTTGCTCCCATAAAATGTCAGAAACCACAATTTGACACAGTGGAGCAGCTTGATGCCAATATGAGATTGAAGCGCCAGGTGTGATTAAATAAGATCCCACATTTCATTCAAACTTTAATTTTCCCATCACATTCCAGCAGCTGCTCCCAACACACAGAAAGTGTATTACTTTTATAACATATACATACAGTAATGGGAAAATGCAGTCTAACTGTAATTCTGTCCTGGCCCACTGTGAATTGGTTTAGGGCATGTGTGCTTCAAGTTGTTTAGCAGCTGAGGGGACAGTGTTACAAATCTGTTTTATTTCTCTCAGTGGGGAAGGGGGAGTGAGACTGGTAATGGTGTTATCATTATGAAGACAACCTGAATTTAAAATGCCCTAACACTGTTCAGATATGTGAGATGGTGGGGAGAAATTGTGTCACGAGGATTTGGAAATGGTACTAATAAAATTTGAACTTTAAATATCACTCTGTTTTAAATATGTTTTGTGAATTATTTTACTATTTTTCCAATGTTTGATTATTTTTTTTCATATCTGTCTTTCTTTATACTGTAAAATCTACATTATTGTGTTTTTTTATGTTTGTCTTTTGTGTACAATGGTGTCACAATTTAAGTTCCAGCATCACAACCTCTGCATTAGACTAGTAGAACTTTAGTAAAAAAAAACTCTCACCTCAGACACTTCTTATATGTGCCTAGATATTGCATGTGACAATGTTGCTGGGTGATTCATCCATAACTTCAAACAATGTTACTTCAAACAAAGTAAGGGATCGATTTCATCTGCCTATATCCGACCGGAATATTACAGCTGGATTTTATTGGAGCATTTTCAAGCACTGGTTAATGAAATGCAAGATGATTCCCCAACGCTGGAAAATGCTCCAATAAAGTGCAGCGGAAGCCTTTACCGGAGGGGTGTAGGTTGATCAAGCCTGCCCATTCAGACAAGTAGACAATTGCTTTGGCCACTTCCTAAACTGAGTCTGGTGCTCTATCCTAGCATATTTAGGTTATTTCGTTTAGGCTAGCTGTGGCAAAGTGGTTTGCAGTGTAGAGGTGATGCAGTGCTCATTAATAACAGACACAGACAGTTCAGAGTGAAAAACATCTTTTATTTGGCTGGGTTGCGTGCTTGCAACTTAAATAATAATAACTGGCTGTACACACCAATGTGTCTCAAAATAATAATACACTAAACAAGACAAACAAACACAACACAGTCACAAGTCCAGAGTGAGTGATCTTAGTGAAAATGATGATATACAGTGGAACTGCCACTGGGTATCACGTTGCATAATCTGCCACTACTAACATATGCGTATACCCGGAATCAGAAAACGGCAATGGGCCTACAATGTCCATTGCAGTGCGTTCAAAGGGAGTGGAAATTATTGGCAGTGGGACCAAAGGGGCGGGGCGCACTCGACTCGGCGCTACTCGCTGGCAGTCTAGGCATGTGGCTACATATTTTGACACATCCTTATGAATAGCTCTCTAGTTTTATCAGCTCATCCCAAAAGGGATGTCATGCGCCAGCCTCGTGACCTCAGGCTGATGAGACAGGCTGTCCTGTGCCCGTGGCAGGGTTTGCTCTATATAATAATTGCCCCTTGATAATGAAGTGTGGATATAGTAGCACCCCAGTGCCTTCAACACCCTTACCTTCAATAGACCAGACCTGTCGCCAAGCATGCAGCAGTGTGGGGTCGTTGTGTTAGTCCCACACTAGGTCTGCGCTTTGGTCCCACATGTCCAGCATATTAAGAGGGGCTGGAGTAACATCTGCCCTGGATGGCCCAGCAACCTCACCCTCTCGGTCACACTGTGTATCATCTCCCTTCGATTTGGCGCTTGATACCAGCCGAACTTTCTCCCACCTGACCCCAGCCTCATCTCATTGATGCATCTTCCCATTTTTTGATATTTCTCTCTTTGTTTTTCTAGGACAAAAAAGGGAAGAAAACAAGTCAGCTTGTAAGGGGAAAATCTCACCAATCGTTTCCCCTTATTTGTCAGCCATGTTTACATGTACAGTGGGGACTGTCTTTTTAATTAATTGTTTATATTCTGGCCAGGCCCAGAATTACTGGGTGTGGTAGCCTTTCCAACATCCCCCACTGTGACGCTGCATCGGTCCTACCGATATATATGATTTTAGTGTGGGCCATGTCTCCATAGATACAGGAGATTGCCACCGGCCTTGTGGCTGCCACGACAGCCCGCCCAAGACAGCTGTCCAAATTAAGGTCTGTGCACACCCTGAGTCCATTAATGCATGAGTACTCACTTTACTGACAACCAATACAGGGCCCCTCCCGACCATTTCCCCATCTCTTACCCGCTTCCGATGCCAGATAACATGCTGCCACATTTTACTTTATTGCTAAGGAGCACAACCGGGCGATATGTCCTGTATGGTGGCACCTGGAACAGATAGGAGGGGCAGAAGGCATGGCCTTCGACTACACCACTGAGTAAATGGAAAAAATGCACATTGATGCACATTTACAAAATACCCTTTTTTACTTTCAGAAATTAAAAGGAAATAATTGTTACTTGATGCTGTATGTACGTCACAGACAATTTTACCATATTCATTCTGAAAACCTGTTAATTCGTTGTCTCGTCCAGTCACACATCTGCATGTAATTGTACTTGAAAATGAAACAGAAATCTTGTAAATTAAACATTGTACCTGTTCTTTAGGTAAGCTCTCAAAATGACTTTCAGCTTCTCGTAGCATTGATATTGAAACACATTAAAATGAGAGTGAAACCCTGTAGAAATTTGCTTTAAACATAGTAGATTGTCTGAAGTTGCACAAAGGTACTTTTTTGTCGTCTTGCTTTTCAACAAAGCAGAACCAAGCTTCCTTAGCTGTAGGTCACAGTAGTACATGTTGCTCATTTATCCTTTAATGTCACTGGTCATAAATTATAGCAGCAGTATGTATCTATAGGGAAGCTGTTTTGAAGATACAAAGGGCACAGAAAGTATGAATACTGTTTGACATAAAGGTAAAAGTACATTAGTTGTACATAACAACAAATACGGTATTTGGCAAAATAATAGAAAAGGTACTTTTCTATTAGCTACTCTGTATTGTTAAATCATCTGCAAGATAGACTCTGTGACCAATTATCCATGAAGGACATTGAAAATGTGACTATATTGTTGATAAAACCAAGCACTTGTAAAGAATGGAGATGGAGCCACACTGGAAACAAACCATTCAGGTAAAATATGTGCAGTAAGAATGAAATCTGTGCTAGACTAATATTTGGTGGAATTGCACTTCATCCATAGTTGAAAAATTCAATTATGATGCTACAGCTCATTCCAATCAAGGTGGTATGTGTTTGCCCTGTTACCCTGTTATACAATGCATCTGAGGGAAATTGAGATGCAGTGAGGTCAAGTGACTAGTGTAATGTAGAACAGTGACTCATCGTCAGTCAACTTGAAGCTGAAGTTGTAAATTAGTTGAATAGTAGGGGAGTGACGTAAGTAATGGTATAAATGAGTATCCATATCAAGTATCATTTTTTCCCCCTCAAGTATAAGTAGTACAGAAGTACATAATCACATATTTTAGGACACTTCTAGTGGTAAAAATGCCCATCATGACTTAAAAGCCAGACAATAGTCCCATTCATTTTTTTTATATATTGTGAGACTATAGACTCAAGCACAATCTGTTTTTTTTGTGTGAAATTGACAAGATGGACTATTTGGCGAAACAAGTGAACACTTTTCAAAGAAGAAAGGTGTTTCTGTTCTCCCAAGTGACTGCATTAGAGTAAACAGAGGGGGAAGCATGTAATCAGAATTACAATGGCTCAGTGAAAAGACATTTGAGTATACCAACATACAATAAATGAAGTGATGTGAATAAACATAAAACATCTGGAGCAACATTTAACATTGCTCTACATTTTCTCTTTTATTGCAGAAACTGAAGATATTTTTCCAGCAAAAACATGAAATCATGCCCTTACTCTTTTGCTGTAACCATAGAGTCGGCTAAAACTCTTTTTCTTTACTAGGTATTGTAAGTAACCTTTAAAACTGGACATTTAAACAGCAGCAGTAATTGCTACTCTGATTTACCACCAAGATAAGGTATTTTAGCTAGATATGTTTTAGTTTGAGACAAAGTGATATAGTGATTTACTTTCAAGTAACATAGGGAACATTGTGTGACATGAAATGTGGCTAAATATATTTAAAATTGTAATATTTCGGGTTTTACATCAATGTTTTAGTATTTGTATTGACAGAATACTTGTTTTTCTTTTCTTTAATATATTTTATATTGAACTCACAGTGTGGAAGCTGCAAACTGAAACAATGTAAATGTGATAACTGTCTCCCTTGCTGCCAAAGGACAGGTTTGCTGAGGCGTAAAAAAAAAAAAAAAAAGGTGTTAATTGGTAGTTTGGTACTATAGTAAGACATTAATTGTGACAGGGTGACACGCCTGGACCGGCTATGTTAACAACAAGATAGGATAATTCAAAAGATCTAATTACCAGTTGGTTTAAAAGGTTTTTTGTAGTTGCTATCTGCTAAGGTCAACTGGCATATTTCTGGTGGGGACAGGGTTAAATATTCTCCATGGTTTTTGTTTTTGTGTTTTCCTTTTTAATCCAATAACTAGCAGCTCCTTTTACATTTGATTTAGCTTTTACTGTCAAATACAGTGAAAAGGCCACTTTTTATATAGTGATTTGTACAAAAAAGTAATCTTTGGCTTGCTGGTGTAGTTTATAGATTTTCCATTGCCTGCCTGACATGGTCTGGTATAACAAACGACTGTGCAATGCTAAAGCGAAATGCGATTTAGTTCGATGTCGAAGACGAAGTACAATATTGTTGTCCTCGCTAGATTTTGACTTTGAGACTCCTGTAAATTGTGCAGCCTGCAAGTAAAGCAATATATCTTTCTTTCATTTTGCTTGTAGTTCCATCCTCTCCAGCTGGCTCCCACAAACACTGCATGTAAAATCAAATGCAGTCTAATTGAGTGTATGGGTCAGAGGTGTCAGCTGATGTATGAATTCTAGTTATTCTCTTATTGACGTTGGATGTCGGGGGTAATGAAATAATTTATCAGGGTAAAATTATGGTACCACCACGTGATGTAACTTAAATTTCATGAAAGATGAGAGAGTAAATGCATCGTGTACGTGGTACTATAATGTCAATTACAGTACAATGCCCATGAATTTGAGTTTTAAAAAGTTTAACTTGGCCTTGGTAAGGACAGTTACCATAACTTTTTAAAATGTACTTATCAATTCGCAATACAGATTTAGGGGAGGAGTTTTTAAGAAGATGCCAATGATAACGTTTTTAGTCGCCAATTTCAATCACAAGCTAGAATAAAACCTAAGTGCTCTGATTGGAAGTTGCCACTTGTTACCCACTGAGGAACTTCTGTCAAGACATCAATGACCAGAATGTATCATATTCTTAGAAACAAGAGGACCATATACTGACTGGCACCTACTGCACAACCTGCTACAGCAACAATAACCTTTACACCAATGTCAGTAACATACATCCCTACCATGGCTGTTAATTCATAATAGAGCAAAAAATATTGAAATAGAGCAAAATATTATAATTATAACTTCATGACCATGACACACAACAACAGTATGTACAGAGTAGTATAGAATAAGAATTAGCAATAATCACAGTTTGACACGCGATTCTCCAGCTATATTTGTTTAGTGCTAAATGAACCACTTCAGGTGTTTGTGTATTTTTTTTCTTACTTTTTAAATTTGGAATCACCAATTGTATTTTACCCCATTTTCTCCAAAATTTGAAATTCCCAATTTGTAAGCCTTGCTTACAGATGAAGATGAACACATGCATCCTCTGAAAAGTGTGCCGTCAGTCTTCTGCCATGCAGCTACCTCAGAGCTACAGTGTTGGAGGACCACGCAGCTCTGGGCTGCTTGCAGGCAGGCCTGCAGGCGCCTGGCCAGTCTACAGGGGTCGCTGGTGTGTGATGAGCCTAGGACACACTGGCCGACCTAAGCCCTCCCCCCTCCGGGCAGAGCTCAGCCAATTGTGCGCCACCCCCTGGGAACTCCCGTCCATGGTTGGCTGTGGAATAGCACAGACTCGAACCGGCGACGTCCAGGCTATAGGGCGCATCCTGCACTCCATGGAATAGATAGATAAATACAACCAGACACAGTAAACGTAAACTCCTTGTCTAGACTGAGGCTTCCTGTCAGGAGGCGAGTGGTAGGTGGAAGGAGTAATTGTCCAAACAGGGAAATGCATTTTTTTAAAATATTATTTTGCTCCCTCTACCGGCATTGGTATGAGGGGTGCACACACACAGGGTTGCAGTCCCAAAAATAAACAGTTCATACAATACACAAGTGTCCAATGTTTATAATGCAGCTGTGCTCCAAGTGCACGGTCGAGTGGTAGAGATGTGAAGGAGAAAGTGATCCAGGGATTTATGCAGACTCTGCGGCTTCAACTTCCAGTCTCGAAACAAACAGCACTTCGGCTGCATTAACGTTCACATAAGAGGCCATACTCACGTAGCTGTGTCCCCATGGTACTGTCAAACTCCTCACTGTGATCAGTACAGGGCATGCTCTATCCAATCACCGCCCGTCCTACAGCTCATCACAATAGAGTTGTTCTGCAGTTGTGTGTATATATATATATAAATCCCTGTTGTGCCAACAGTATTTGCCAGCAAAGTATGTTAACTCAATATGAAACAAGAAAACAGTCAGCAGTGAAATGAAAACTAATCTCTGCAAATGGTAGCACTACTGATAATAAGCCACAAACGTAACCCTTCTGATGTACATAAATGTACCTGTAATGTGTAAACCATTTGGTATTTGTAAAGGGTTTCTGAAAAGATTCCATAGAAGATATTTGCCATGAATTTATTAAATAACTACTTTTGCATTGTAGTTATTCTTAATGGTAAGTGTAGAGTAGGTGGCTTTCTGGTTGACATTTGTTAAAAAAAGATAATTGTGTTTTGAAGAGCTGTCCTAAAATATGACCCCTGTGTGACTGATTACTATATTGCTCCATAATATAGACTTATTTGCATTAAATTAAACAAGCTGTCTTTCACTAACAAACCCATGTATGTGCACTGGCTTGCGTTTTTATGATAAGATTGGTGTTGTAAATGTCTTGTGGGATGAATTTGGGAATGGAAATATTGATAATGGATAAGTGAACATATATAACATTGATATATGGTAATAATTTGGTCAATCTGGGATGTTTTTAGGCCTGTAAAGCTTGACAGTAAGCACTGCAAAGTTATAACTAGTTTATGAATAAATAAAATGGAAACCTATTGTAAACGAGCTGCAAGTGTGTATACATGTTCAGATTCAGATCAACGTGACCAGAATTCAGTCTCAGGAAAAGGATGCATGGCCTTGTTATTTATCAGTTCTGTACAGTTGTTTTTTAATATTTCAACCTGTAATCTCTCATACCATTCAGATAAGCCATATTTGTTTCCAAGTACACACTCAATCACACACACTCACAGGAAGCAATAGAAGTAACACTTTTCTAACTCTCACCATCAAGAACACCCACCCAAACTAATTAATTTCAGTGTCAGTGATGCACACAGCCTACTTACAGCATCAGTGTGGAAGACCGCATAGCAAACTGAGGAGCTGATAAAGCAACAATAAATACATTTTCATTTCTATTGTTGAATAACATTAGTTCATTTTTATTGTTGAATAACATTGGTTGTTTATATCAAATAACATGACTACCCCCTTTGCACTATGGGTTAAAACATCTTTTGTTGCCTTAAACATAGTTAAAAAAAAACAACAACTTTGCCAACGATTTTATCTAAAGAATAAATGATTGTACTGTAGAGGCATGCAGGTGTTAACTGGCTCACTGGTGTGAGTCTTATTTGAGGATTTGCTCAATAGAACAGTTAGTCAGTTTAATACCAATACTTTATTAGACTTAAAGAACAGCTTGATGACCAATTTCAGAGGCAGTGCAGCAGTTTTCTCTTCTTCCTGTGGTCTAACAAAATAAGCCTTTTATAACTAAACTGTAGTTAAAATAGAAAAACAACACCACATCTTGCAACACAGAGATGACCATGGATATCAATTGATTACTGTGTTTGACCATAGTTTCACAGTAGGGGTGTTGTTGATTATAGGGCTCTATTATGGGCCTCTATTAAGTTATCCTATAATTGAATATCATTCTCCCCGATAAGGATATAGTGGAGGCACATATGAACATATGTCAGGCAGAAGCACCCTTTTGTGAATGCATGTTGGCTGTTTCCTATGATGGATTGATTCCATTGTTTTACATGTTATGGTGGTGAGACTGATGGGCCTGTAGTTTACTGGTTCCACCTTGTCTCCCTTTTTAAATACGGATACTACTTTGCAATGCGCCAGTCAGCCGGGACATCCCCTGTCTTCATTGATTTGTGAAAAATCGACTTGGCGATGACCTTGCTTGTTGCTTTCAGCACTCTTGGGTATGTGCCATCAGGACCAGGCTTTTTTTCTTTTGAGAGCTGCCAATACTCTTAGTACTTTTGTTTGATTTAACCCTAAGTGCGTCTATGATTGTATGAGGACTCTTGACCTCTTCCTTGACTGTTCTTTTGCTGTTGTGGCATTAGAAGGACTGTTTTGGGGCTGTGTATAATGACCAAATCAGTGTTGAGTTCAGTATCTCTTTTTATGTGAATATTATGATGTTTTCTGTTTTGTTTTTTACCTGTGCAAACACTTACTTGTATTGTTTTGTTTTGCTGTGCTGTTGTCATTTTTGTGTGCTCTGCAGAGCTCCCCATTCTTCCCGATGCTTTATTTAATGGATTGATTAAACTATTCTGGCAACTGTTTGTTTAGTTTGGCCTGAAGAGGTCTTGCATTACCAACATGATGTCTCTGAACTTTGTCCGTCCATATGTATTTCTAAATTCCACTTTTTTGCATACTGTGGATGTAGATAGTTAAGTTAATTTAATAAAAAATTATTTATGCTAAAAGCAATAGCAATCAATTGTTCTTAGGCTAAAAAGGACTATACACTTAGTTTTGTTATTTAAGCTCTACAGGCCAGGTTATCCAGGATTCCTGAGAGGGGTAACTGTGGTACAGGGGTTAAGGTTGTAATTACCTGCTGCAGATGGCTTTGTGTGGCATGTGGGTGGTGAAGTCAGGAAGGAAGCAGTAATCAAAACAAGGTATTGTGGGTCAAAACGGAAACTCAACTGCGCGCAGCGCGTTTATTAAATAATAAACAAAATAAAGAGACTTATATAAAACACTAAACAAAAAGGGCACAAGGGACAAACAAACAAACAGTAACAAGTAGTATGCTGGTTGTGAAACCTGCACACGTAGCAATTGTTTACTTTCTCATCAAACTCACGTCTCTCCTCTGACACTCCCCGCCGAGAGTGGGTCTTTTATGTTCGTGGCTGGAGCCTTAATTACATATTAATAAATGATCTATTAAGGCTACAGTCACATTCCCATGTGAGTTCTCGGGAAGGTGTTTTAACCCCATCCCCACTGATTACACATTATAAGACCAGCTTTTCGCCGGTCTCAAACAGTAAATAATAAAAGTCAGACATGTAGTACATCAATATAAAATAAAGGAGAGACACTCTTGCTGCTGCTGGGATGAGACCCGTGTATTGTTGTAATGATGAATGCGGGTTCCTTTTCTAACAATGCTACTCGGCAACTGCGAACTGGGACAGTTGCTTGTCTGGACTGGAGTTACAACATTACACAATGACGGTGCTCGACCGCCCGCACATAAACACAAACGTTTAGCCGCATACAAATACAATTATAATAATAACAAATGAACACATACATAAATAATAAGAACACAAGGGGTGGGCACCCTGTCACATCACCATACCGTAAAGTTTACTGAAATTTTACCCATTCATACTTCACAAAATGACAGTGGTAAATGGTAATTCTTTACAGTACTATTGAAAGCTTATATAAACTGTTATAATGTACAGTAGTAAAACAAACACCAATGAATTACATTTTGGTGCAAACTTCAGCATGATTGCGGGTCTGTTCTGCTTTAAAATCACAAAATCATTTGTCTCATTAATGTCTGGTTTTGTGAAATTTTACCTGAGTTATGCTTACAATAGAAAATATGCAATTTTGTAAATTACTTTTTTCTTTTTGTTTTATACAAGCAAGACTTAAAATTGTACAAATGCTAATCTTTTATTACATTTGAATATTTGTCCTATTTTTTTTCCTATGATAGAAGCCAGGCTTTTACATCATTATTGATGATCCATGCAGTTTGGCATAGGACTGTTGCAGATATGATTTATTGCGTGGTTTTAAGATTGATAGCTTTGCAAGTCTAATTTAGAACTGAGTGATTGCCATTGCCAGGGTGCTGAAGTTCAGCTAGTGAAACCACAGGATTCTGATTGGATTTGACTGGTTTACTTTGCTAAATAAATCTGCAAAAATGGATGTCATCTCAATAATTAAAAAAACAAAACAAACTTGCACAGCAGGGTCAGGGAAAGAAAGATAAATGGCTGCTCCAATATGTGTGAGGGAGGCAGCACCTGTGTTGGAAACTGGAAGAAAGTGGGCGAAGCTGTGGAAGATGCAATGGCTGCCCTTTGTATTAGTGATATCATGGGGCAAGTATAGCATGGAAGCCTTGGTCTCAGTTCAACTCCTCATACATGACACAAAGCAGCCCCAGCTCAACGGAGGAAGCTGGTAGTCAGCGAGGTGCAAAAGCAGGAGTGTGGAACAATGCAAGATCGGCTGGTGAGATCTATGGTCGGTGGAACAGAGCAAGATCAGTTCATCAGGTCAACATATGATGTTCTCCCATCGCCACAGAACCTTAATCTTTTGGTAGTAGAGGTGTCCATGGTGTCCTTCGTGTTCATAGCCAGCTACATTACAACACATTTTGACAGGATGTAAGGTGGGTCTTAGCCGAGGACAGTTTACTTGGTGTCATGACCAGGTGCTGCAATTTTTGGCCTTAGCATTGGAAGACAAGCGCAACATGACCAACAGGTTGCCAGCAATTCCAGCAATATATGACACACGAAGAACAACATTCCTCCATCCAGGGGAGCAACCACCAAAAAAAAGTATTAAAACCATGCTGTCCATGTTGTCATGTTGATGTGCTTGGGAGGCCGCGCTGTGGTTGATCCCTGGAGCCAGCATTGCAGCCATTGTGTGTGCTGATGCGCCAGGAAGGCAAAATAGGCTGATCCCTGGAGCCAGCATTACACTTCAGCCATCAACACCAGGCTGAAGGATATCTACATCATCAGATAGAAAGAAATGCAGATGGATCACATTGGTTTACAGTAAATGAAGTTGCCTTAGTTGGTGCTTATCTTGGCGAGAGCCGAGTCCAATATCAGCATGAAGTTTTAACACCTACTCTCATGTCATGGAAATAATTTTTCAATCCATGTTTCTAAATGCTAAAATGAAATGAAGGACATCCTTATTTTAATGTTTAGTCTTTCCAACATGTATTATTCCTGCTAGAATCAGGAGTTAATAAACAGCTAACACCCTGCATTGCTGTATGTAAAGGGAGTGCCCTCTGATCTGTTGTTGTGCTTGACACATTGTATATGTATTACTTTAATACCCAAGCAATGGAAACCTACCACCAATCACAGCAGGACAGTGGTTGTAAAGCATCCTTTTTTATTAATTCAATAACCTGTGCTAGTGAGGCACCAGAATATGACATGTGTGAAGGTCAATGGTTCCCAGCATTGAAACAGCTAGAGACCTAGTCATTTATAAATATTTTATATATATGATGATTGTATTTTAAATATCCGTTTTCAGTTCTACCTAAAATACGTAAAAGAAAAAGACAATGAGAATAGGGAACTAGTTGCACCAGTGCACCTTGCATGATTTTTAGAGCCCAAGAACGGTTATTTTTTAAAGTAAATGTAATAAAAATGGTGAGTTATCACCTTGCTTTTGATGTAATCATTTGAGAATAGTTTTTTGTGTGTCCTTTTATACAGTGCTCTCTCATTATTTCATAATCGGCAATTCACAAATTTGGTTAATTTCATGGTTAGACCATGTAGACAGTAAATTGTAATTGTACTATATTAATAAAAGGGCCCTTCACAATGAACTCTTTTCAGTATTTCAGATCTCACATTACCATCTGTTTAAAGCCAATAATGAGAGCAGCCCATACTTCCAGTAAAACAGGCAAGAACTGTTTATTATTGGTCTTTTATGCCGAATTTTTTTCTTTGTTGATTTGCAATCTGCAACTACATCAATAAGCAAAGTCTATAAAGCGAATTTGAATTGATCTCAATTGCATCTGAATATTCACCTTAAAGAGCTGTGCTGGTCTAAACAAAAGGAACAGACACTTGAACAAAAGGAGCTGAATGGTGTCACCGCCTCTTGGTTTGTACAGGCAGCTTTGAAGACAAGTTGGAGGATCTCCCACTGGGGATGAAAGCCCCTGCAAAGAGAATATAGTGAAGGCATTCGTACGAGTGTAGATCTGGAGCGCCCCTTATTCAGTTGTCATGAAACTAAGCGTAAGTTATTGATTATCAGATTCTGGGGATATATGAGGGTGTCTGCCTGTCTGTCTCTATGTCACACTTCATTCGTGCATACATCTGGAGAACCACTTACCCAACTGGTATGAAATTTGATATTAACATTAATTAGTTTAAGCTACTGAAACTGAGATTCTCGGATATAACAGGTGTCTGTCTGTCTATACACATGTCACTGTTACATTTTTGGAAGTATCTGCAGAATCATATTCAGACTTATAATCACCTTATGCCAGGCTGGCTCGTTTTTTTTTTTCAGAAATTAAGGCCTGGAGTTAAAGTGGCAGGATTGTGGGCCCTTCCTCCTGGGATACAGCCTGCAGTGAGATAGGCAGAGAATTGGGTCAAGTATAAGGAATTCAATGTTCAAGTTCATCCACATTTCACAAATGCAAACTTGACAAAATGTTAAACTGCAAACTTAGTCGACAGGGGAAAACTAATGATCATTAAATATTTATTTCAGACTTATTTACGAAAAGTGAAAACCGCTATTAAAGTAGATAAGATAGTAGTAATTAACTTTTTTGTAGGAAATTATTTTCAAGTTAAATATCTTGAAGGACTGTGTCGCTCTTCATTCTCTTTTATACATAATAATCTCTGTTACTTTAGATAAGACTGAAGTAGGTGCAAGGTCCAATCCAAAACCAACAGATGTGAAGATTCCAAACTCAGACTCCTCTCCCCTCTTACTTTCTACCCAAAGGCAAATGCTGACCTTCTTAAGAGATATTGTGTCCTCAGGCTACATATAGCTCTAAGCACAATGTTATCCACATTATGAGTTCCAAGCCTAAGTATACTGTATTTTATACAGTATACAGGCTACTTAAAACTAAATCTACTTTTTAAGAGTCATAAACTCAGTAGAGCTAATGTTATAATTCAAAATGCGTACTTGCCTTTTATAAACAGGTTGACACAGATTCAATTTTAGCCAGACAATTGCAAACTTGGAACACAGCTTTTTGTTTATGACAGACCATCCACAAAAAAGACTTGGTTGTTTCTTGGTGTATCAACAAACAAATATTAGAAATGTCTTAAAAAACAGATATAGATTTGACAGATAGCCATTTCAAGGGAGTTCCTGTGTCTTCATATTTTCCATACTAAATGGTCTGTCATCCCACGCTATAATTTCCAAGAGAATACAAAAAGTATTTCTGGAAGTCTGTTCAATTTCTTTGTTTGCATCCAAACTTGAATTGCCCTGTGTTGTCATGACAATGACTGAATATATGAGGGTCTGGAATCAACTTCCCAGTAATGTTGTTGAAGCTGACACCCTGGAATCCTTCAAGAAGCTGCTTGGTGAGATTCTGGGATCTCTTCTCATTTGTAAACTTTCTTATGTTCTTATGTACTGTCTGTATGATCATGTCATTTTAAACAATGTCAGTAGAACTTGACCTTGTAAATTGCTATTGGTAAACTGATGACCAGCAAGAGTTGGGAATTGGAGCACATATTTCCTCGGCAGGTATTTAAAAAGGTACACAGAAATTAGGTATAACTTTAGAACTTTTTAAAACACTTTTTTTTTTCCTTGAACAAGGTTAACCAGCTCTTCAGCTAGCATTAAGACCAACGTGATATATTGGGAGAGTTTCCATGTGTGTTCTAATTTTACTCGAGACATTGTGCTTGAGCCAAATGAAAAAAATGTCCCTATACATTTTGGGTTTATTTTCAGCCACAAACTTGATCCTCTTGAGCTGTTCTCCCAAATGTACACGTGCGTCACCACATCACATGTAAATAACCACACATGGAAACTCCCCCAGTGAAAACCAGCACACTACCACCTCTGATCAGGACAAACCAGTTTTGGGCAATGCTACAATTTCCATCAGGGCTTTCCAGAAACTAAACAAAGACAATGCAATAATTTCAGGAGTAATTTAACCACTGATAAGTTTAAATTGATTCATACTGCTCTTGATCAGCAAAAGGCACGCAGAAACTGAGTGTAATTCCAAATCAATTTTCCATAACATCTCATACAGAGAATGGAATTACATTAAAGAATTATGGAATTACATTGAGGCTGAATAAACTGCTTCAAGATTACAACCTCTTAGTCTCCTGACCTTTAAACATTGGTGGTAGCCACAAGGAAATTGGTCTGATTTTCTTATAAAGTCTGGTTTGTGGTCATTTATGCTCCATTAGGAAGATTTACTGTAATTCTGTTTTTGTTGCGAAAAAGCTCAGTAATATAACATTTTCAGTTTCTGTGTGACTCATTGATAGAAAATCAAAGAAAAGCAGGGTATTTTATGACATTTTAATTTTAGGTTGAAGGGAGTTTTTAAAAAGAATTGCCCATAGACAAACACTGTGGTTTGTCTGCTTTTTTGTGGTGAATAGCAAAAGAGATTATGTCAATGAAAAGATAAGTAGTGCGTACAAGTGGGTGGATATGTTAATCCATGAAACAACTTAGTGTCAGTCCATTTAGATTTCTCATCAAGTTCAGAGTGATGGGTTTGTCGCTTGGTAATCTAGAGTTTGTCATTTTAAAAACAGGACTGATTCAACTTCCAGTTATTAACCATAACAGTGTAAGTGTTTAATAGGAACATTTTACTCTTTACTGTAAATTATGTTTCTTTCACAATACTAATCACAACATTTTTCTTTTAATCCCCTAAAGGCCACATTTCCCCTTGTGACGCGATATGGGGAATAAACGTTTGTATTTCACACAAAGTTTTAAATATATGTAAAAAAACATTTATCCAATTGAAATTTGGTTTATACATGATAGTTTATACGTCACATGGGAGTTATATTATTTCTGACCTATTAAAATGTCAAGTTATAACCTGTCAAGTTTACAATTTAAATTAATGGTTGTTTATATGTATATATGTAGATTAACTCAGACTTAGTTGAAGACAACTTAGTATATGACAGCATGTAAAAGCTGTGATAGAATAGACAAGCAAATACTTTTGTTATATATATTTGCCAAATTCTCATTTGCTGCTGCAGTTTTGTAAGCACAAATATGAGTATAACACAATGCAAATACAGTGATTTGAAAAACAGGCAGATATCAGTTGGCAGACATTATTATGTTTCATGATGAACAGGAAAACTGTGTTTTACCTTTAAAAAAAATGTATTTGGCAACTTCAGAGCTGTTGTATACTATCCAACCATTATAACTTGTACTTTGTCCAAGAATTATGAAAGTTGAGCCAGGTAAAGTGAAAAGACTGAAGGGGTTATTTGGTACGTGTGTTTCAAATGCTTCCTACAAGAAGCAACTGCTCCTGTATCTCTTGTGATTCCAGTAACACCCACCATGAAATAATACAGATAGGCAACATTGCTTCATATAATGCTGATATAAAATGAAATCCTATTACTATAAAATGTTAGCAGTGCACTCAGCAACCAAATATGTGTAGACTCTTCATGAAAGTCTTCAGAAATAATAAAAACCTGCATGTTGATGAGAAAACCTTAATATTAAACAGAAAAAAGGGAGACCCTTCATATACAATTGAAAGCATGCATGTGCTTGTTATATATGATATACACAATGTTTATGCATGTGCATGTTATATACGCTTGTGGCAAAGTGGTTTGCAGTACTCAGGAATTATTTGAAACAACACAGTTCATAGTTAAACAGCTCTTTATTTGGATGGGTTGCTTGTTTTGCAACCAGAAATAATAATACCTGGCTCTACACAACAATGTGTATCGCACAGGTAAACCACAGGGTTCAGTCCCAAAATAATAATAGACACTAAACAAGGCACACAAGCACAACGCAGTCACAAGTCCAGAGTGAGTGCTCTTAGTGAAAGTGGTGATTTACAGGTTTATACGTGCATGATGGTGAAGTGTAGTCCTGGTTTAATTGTTGTGTGTTTAGCTACAGCTGACAGATATTGGCCTTCTATAAACGACAAATGTAACAGTTTAATAGAGAAACAAAACAACACACAAAACTCAGTTTCTTTATAACACAGTACTCCTTCAGTGGTCCTTTTGTAACCATAGCAAAGGAACAGATTGCTTTGCCACATCCTCTGATATACCCTCAGTCATACCCCTTTCAGTAGCTAGTTCAATCACGTATCCTCCAATCCATAACTGACACATCACCTACCGCATTAAGGCTGACTTCTGGTATTGTGACTCTGCCTCCTTTCTTGATGGTCGACTTCCAACTGACCCTGGAATGAACTGCCAAGCCATCCAGTCCAGGGCACACTGTTCCTGTTATACCGTGCCCTCGCAGGTCAGGAGAGAGATTGTTGAATCGGATTAATTCGCTCTCTGTCACAACTCTATACACAATGTTTATGCATGTGTTTGTTATATACAATATACAGAAGGTTTATGGCTCCAAATAGGGCACCAGGGCATAAATAATGTTTTATTGTGGCTTTGGGGGGGGGGGGGGAGCATCCTTGGAGTGTGGTTCTTTTATGAACAAGAATTTGAAACAAACACAGTGAATAGCACTGCATTCAAGATTTTTTGTAATTAAAATTGTTTTAATTAAAAGTGTTTCTATCAGCTCATGATCTTCTGTTTGCCTGCTGTTGAGGAATGGATCCTGGCTCATTAAGCCTTTTTCTCTCAGCATTTTGAGCCAGGGAGGAGGCATCTGAATGGAACTAAGTCTTTAACAAGTTTGATCAATAACCTCTGATTAAATCAAATGCTTTGAAATGAAAGGGAGGTTGACGTGATCAAGGTTGTATTTTATTTTCACAAGCTGTGTATGTCATTATTCCACTTTGGGGATGTATTCCATTGTAGGGGATTTAGTAGAGGCACTTGGAAGCACTTTATGACCCACATAAATAGATGTAGAACCAGTCTTTCAGTTGTGATGAATTTGGTAAGGATATTTATTTCCAAAAGTTCTTGATTTGGATTTAAATATGTGTGACCAACTTATTTATGATTGTTCAGGAAGTTATTCAACATAATAGGAATGAGGCTTATGGTAGATCTGTGCCATTTGTATGTTACGGTTAAATTTGTTATATGTGTTTTCAATGCCATCACCTCCGTGTTTGCTGACCAATTGTAATAAAATGCTATTGAACGTACTCCCCACGCATTTCGCACCAAATGAAAAAGGTGTTTTACATAGATACATATATTTTAGTTTTCTTTTCTGTTAGAAAAACACAATTGTCTCCTTTATGCATTGCTTATCTTTTCTCCTCTTCTGTCAGAATTAAGGAAGGAGCTAGAAAAACATTAATGATACCCTTTGTACCTCATTAACCATGACTCTCAATGCCCTGTCAAATTAGCAGTCACACATTTACATCAAGAAAATTTATGTAGACTTGGGATTGTACTTTTTTCTTTTTTTTTTAAGCATGTATAGTTTATGTTACAGAGGTTTCTCATAACAAACAGGTGTACACATATTGGGAAAGTTCCTCTATATATCCCAAGATTCTGATACTGTCAAATATAATAAAAATGTTGTAACCAAGTGTAATCAGAGTTAAATAAGTGGCTTTCTAGATTATATAAGTGTAAGATATCTGTCCGGGAATTCAAATTACATTCATTTTACAAACCGTAGAACACCCAAGTTAAGACTGGGAAATATGCAATCTGTCTTGTAACACAACAAACAGAAAAATGGTGCCAATGACTGGACGGCCATCTACCACCCACAATATCTCATAGTATGTCTAGGCACATGCGACCACTGCCACTGTAAAATGTAAGAATTCTTATTTTGTATTAGCTATTAGTCAAGGATGAATGCATTATGGGAAGTAGGGAGACATACCTGCCACAAACAATGGTGAGGTCAGGAAGCTGTGACAAAGAAACAAATCTCTCTGCAAGATCTCCATTATAAGAAGGAACTGCCTTTTAATTGGAATCAACAAGGGAAAAAAAGAGATATAAATCCAAAACCACTCTCTCAAAGAAGAAATGGCTGTCAACCTTGGTGTAATGGATTACTCTTGATCGGGGTCAATAAAACTTTAGGTGCCTAAACTTGACTAAACATAATTCTCCCCTCTCTGTTCCCCAGCTTATTTCTGATTTTTACTGATGATAATTTTTTTGTCCTATTATTTATTTTCAATTCATTGTTTATAGTTATGTATTTTATATTTTTGGTTGAGTAAAATCTCCATTAGTAAAGCTCTGAAACAGAAAAGGCAAATCACAATGTGTGTTTTTATCACAATAATATGATGGTTGTTAAGTAGTTTTAAGTAATTTTGCAATATGAACCGAAATGGTATATGTTTGTTTATTTTTAAAGCTTTTGCTAAGGAACAACTATGGGAATCAAAAAGTGTACACATTCAGATGTGTGGATTGTATTTTGTCAGTTGTCTTCATACATTCAATAAGTTTCTGCGTCATTAACAGAAAACAATTCGCTGGGAGGCCTGAAAGAATTGCAATAGACACTGCCAGTGGGTGTGGGGCAGTTCTTGCTTAGAAAATGTTTTTAAAAAATATGCCACTCATTTTAGGTGACTGCTTTATTTAAAGTAGAGGTACTGTATGTGATACTGGTCCTTAATTTTCTCATTTTACTTGCCTTGTTTGTGCAACTGCAGAAAATACTGTTGGTGATTAGATTTCATGCAATGGAGAATTCATGCATAGTCTGTGAGATTTGAAGCAGAAGATAAAATGTGAATATAAATTGATAGAAACTGAATTAATGGTTCCACTACACTTTTTAAATGTCATTTATTTATTAGGGGTGTGTCTGTAAATTGTTATAATGTACGGTATATCTTATTGTCGTCGAGGTGTGTACTATGAAACATGACCAAAAGCAATACATAGCAACTTGTAGTCCATTAAATGGTTCTTGAAGGATAGATAAATATGATTTATAGTTAGTATGAATACATGCCATTACTATTTTAAGTTTTTTCTTTGATCAAAATCCAAGTTCATTTAAAATTACTACACATAATACAAATACGATCACATGTATTCTGACATGTATCGCATTATATTATGCCACTGATGTGCCCATATTATTTCTAGGTATTTCATTGGAAGGTTCTGTATGTCCTTTTATTTGTTCTGTAGTATAGTGATTGTTCTGTAGTGTCCACGGCACCTTAGTGATTTATTTTATTTATTTATTTAGTGTCAAAAGTAATATCCTATTTTTATTGTATAATACTGGTAAATTACATTTACAGACATTCTTTGACATTCTACCCATCCCCCAGTCCAGTCTGGCAAAGCTAATGTTATTATGTAAAATGTATACATTGTCAGTAAACTGATTCTCAAACTGGAACTGCAAGTGTTGTAAGTCTAATTAGCCCTTTCAAGACACTACTTTCATACAGTAGTCCAATAACATATTATAAACCAATGCTAATAACAAAAACAGAATCAGATTTTACATGTATTTTAAGGTCAAATAAGAAATCAAGTAGGCACAAGCTTTGTAGACAGTAGTTTTGTGTTTTCTGTTTATCCTATTGGGAAATCAGTATATATCTTTTATTTTTTTCTTAAACTACTACAGGCTCACCTCCTGTAATGTGTTGATCCTACTTGACCATTTCCTGCTTGACCATTGAAACAAGTGAAACTCAAAATAGGTTGCTATAAATGCAAGAATACAAAACTAGAACCCTAAAGATGCTGTGGAAGACAGTAGAGCAGTAGAGTAACATGACTAACAGGAGCTAGCTGTCTTGTGGTGTTCCAGTCGAGACAGCCCCAAACGACCTTCCTTCTGAAATTCCAGTACAGGATGAACAACAATAAGTGTTGAATCAGTCAAAATAATTCACTGTTTCGAGTGCTGCTGCAAGAAACTGTGGATTATTTTCTCACTGATTCAACACTTTGAGTATCTCAGATACCATTAACAATACAGACTTCCACTTCCACTTTGCTAAAACTATATAGCAATTACATTTAATCAACTCTGTACCCAAAGCCACTTGCAATGGTTTTATTTCTTTTGAAGCATCTCTTTGTACTGCTTCATCCTCCTCCAGCTATTTTAAAAGTTTAGGCTTTTATACAGGTTGTGCTGAATGTCCTGTTCACTTATTAGAATGTTTGATTTTTCTTGGACCTTTTTTTGATTTGTGTTGTAAATACTTTGCAGTTGCTTGCAGGAGTCAGGCTATAGTGCATTGTTATTTTAAATGGTTTGTTTTAATCATTTTCATTGCAGTTAGGAGAGCAGAGTTATAACATTTTAAAAAGCTAAGCCTTTGGCATTTAAAGATGAGAGCAGAAGAAACCAGTCTAACTTTTCATTTTGCACAATTACTATTTCTAGATGCTGGGAGCAAAATACGTGGTGGTAGTTTATATAATACAATCATTATTGTTATTATTAATATTATTGTCCTTATATTTCATTGTGTCATTTCTCTAGTACTTCAGAGGCCCTCTACTGAAATTAGATTTTACATTTAAAATAAATATTTATGACTTTTCTTGAAAAAGAACTTTTGAATTTCGACCTTGTAAGACAACATTCAGGACGGACATCCAGGGTATATATATATATATATATATATATATATATATATATATATATATATATATATATATATATATTTTAATTTATTGATGTGTTTATATTATTAAGTAAAAAACTTGCACAGGCAAAACCTGCTTTATTTGAAGATGTGAACTCCATGGATCTGAGGTTAAATAAACCTGTATCGACACTGTGCATTACGCCCTGCCCTCCAATTCAGTCGCACTAAAACAAGCTTTCAGGTATCCAAATTAGGCTACATCAGTCCTGCGCGGCAGTCCAATTAGCACTTACTCTGCATCACTCTAAACAACGCAAGCAGTGTGAAGGCAATGGAAATTCCAAAAAAAAAAACTCAAACCATCTTAATTTATAGCCCTTAGGGATGATATGTAATAACATGACAGACCGTTTGAGAGCCAGCATTGATGATGCAGGATGTGATGCTATTCTTATCTGTTATTTAACTGTTATTAAGGCATGTGGCTTGACTTCCTTATGAAGGGTAATTATGGATACACGATTATCCTTGGAGCCATGGTAGCTTGCTTACCGAACACTCCACCTCTACCCTCTTTCATGCTCCCTGTTTAAAAGAACCAGCAGCTGAGTCCCAGGCTTTCACATGGCTCCTTTGCCTCAATTAGTTCAGGCTCTAACTGAGAGGGGACTGTACACTCTGTTACAAGGAGTAATAGTTTCATGGGAGTATTTGAGGTAAAAAGCCATTAAAACATGTCCACTGTTACATTTTCTTTTGAAATGGGATTCAGTAAGATTTACAGGTGTCCCCATAATTTTGCCAGTGTTTATGTCCACATCTATGTAACATTTAAGTTTTCTTTGGTTATCGTATGCTAAGGCCACACTCTGCTTCCTCTTCACAGCCTCACCGGAGAGTTCACAGTAGTGTCCCCATTCCAGAGGCAGGGAACCACCTGACTGTCTCTCCCAGGAGACCACAAGGAAGTGACCTCTTCAAGGACAACATCTGTTTAAGACAGAAGAAAAAGGAACAAAAATGAAGTCTGAAGAGATGTTTCCAAAAACTGGAAGCTCCCCTTTGTTTACTAGTATACTGTACTTTAAACTATAAGTAGCACTTTATATATATATATATATATATATATATATATATATATATATATATATATATATATATATATATATATATATATATATATATTATTATATCTATATAGTCTTAGCACTGGTCAACAAGCATACATGTTTCTAACAGAGCTCACTTAAGCATACTAACAGTATGTCAGATGTTGTTACAGTAAATCACTTGTTGCCTGCATTACATCAGGAATATTTGCCTTTTTTTATACTTTTTACTTTCTGGTTGTGAAACCTGCTGGCTGTCTACATTTGAACCTAGTGATTATAAAATGCTTAGTCTACAGCGTTTTTTGAAACCCATGAGTGTTGGGAAAGTTCACTGTGATTCCAGCCGTGTTAAAAGTGCACCTGTTTCACCCCTGTAGTAAAGAAGGCAGCACAGCACCTCAAACTCCCTCAGTGGTCATGCTAATAGAGTGAATTTGCAGTGTGGCTTTTGCAGGCTGAGGTAACTTGGTTCAAACTTAAGTGTAAAAGCTACCATGATACTTGAGAGATTTTGATTTTGCTGTTTGTAATTAGATAATTTTGAAAGAGTATTTAAATATACCTTAAACCAAGGAACCAGGGAATGTTAGCAATTTTACATTTTTAAATGGTATTAATTATATGTTCATGCTTATTTTTATTGCTACTACTAGTGTTGCTGTGTGTGAAGACAAAAGTATTACCTTAATCAAACCTTAGTTAGTACCAAGTTGTGAATCACATCGCATATTACCCTCATAATTAAGCAGTGAAAGTATGGTAATGCATAGGTAAGCATTTTAAAGCACAGAGAGATATGGTAAAAGTGCAAATATAAAGAGAGAGTAAACTTTTATGAGGTTATTACTACAGATTGTTGCTGCATATTTCCAATTCTGTAATCATCATAAGCTACCATAACTAATGCTGATTTAAAATAATGTCACTAGTCGATTAATGGGTGTATAAATACCTCAACAGTTCAGCGCCTGAATCAAAATATCAGCCTGGCTTTAATTATTAAAGTATTCTGGTGTCTAGGGAGATTTAAAATCTTTGAACTACTGTAGTTGTAACATGCTCCCCGTTAGGAGCCACGTCAGCTAACTGTCAGTCACTATACACCCACAGGCTACAAACTCGTGTCAGCACCCGATAGCTGTACCGCCCCACACATCACCTAGAAATAACTATGAGAAAAAAAAGGCTTTTCAGAAGAAGAATGAAGTAAAATAAGAAATACCCTGTATATAGAAACTGCAGGGATTTGCTTTAGGATAGTTGAACCCAGCTCTATATACATTATTATAGCTGTTTTGTTACAATACAATCCTTAAATCTATTTTATTTATTTAAGGATTGTAAAATTGCATCTAGTAATGAAAGTTGTACGATATCTAATCAATTGTACAATATCTAAACCTTTCTCTTTAACAGATTGTAGTGTTCAAACAAAAATAAAATATGTAAGAAACTAAGTCAGGCAGGAAAATGTTTCAGTGAATGTCTGTCAGTGTTAAGACTTATAATCTATGGTGACTGGGGATATAGTGTAGGTGCCATTTTATAGCTATGTATTTCACATTTTAGATAGAGAACTTCTTATCCAATTCTTATAAAAAGTAGCAAGTCGTATCTGGAGGCACCTGTCCATCTGTCTGTACTTGGAGAACCGCTTATTATATTGTAATAAAACTTAGTATGAACACACTGAGTTTGGTGGTCTGTTTTTTTTCATGATACTGATAGCTCTAATAGGGCTGCATGTTAAACTTTACATTAAAAAATAAATGTTTAGTCTACCACAGCATGATGAATGCTCTTGTAAAAAAATCCCATTGAGCTCTTTCCTCTTGAATACATTTCTATCCAACCTCTATCCCAATCAGGAATATGGGTTAATGGGCAACAAAAGAAAAAACAAAACATTGATTCACTAAGCTGCTGTACTGTACTGCATGTACACTTGAGAGCTTCTTGTATCTTAAGTGTACTCCACACACTAATGAAAGCCCCAAGAAGTGGGCAACAGTGGTTCATTATATGAAATTGTTAGCCACAGAGCAGCATTTCATATCCATTCTGTGAAGATGCTGTCAGCCTTCACAAAACAAACTCACAGTTAAGCACATAAGAGTGTTTGGGGTCCAGGACTGCCCAACCGGTCTTCAGGATAGGTATGATGTTCAGATTCATTCTCTGGCTGCAGCATGGTCAATTCCCATCTATTAATTACGAGAATGCTAAATTTACGTCTGGGGATTAGAGGTATTTTATTCAAGTTATCACTCAGAATTCGCAATTCTTACTCGGGTTACTATTAAGCCAAATTGATTTGTTTCAACCCATTCCAAAAAACCTTTAATTCAACACTGCTCTTGCAATGCTCAAGACTATAGCTATAGTTACTGAATATATGTTTTTTTGTTTTTTTTTATAGAGCAAGTTGTCTTAGTTCTTGAGGTCCTGAAGAAAATGCAGCCTTTATAAGGAGACACAGTATAAGATATTTGAACTTGAAGATAATGTGTGTAAAATTATATAAATCACCTTTGCTGTCTGCCCCACACTGATCTCCACACCACTAAAATGATGGTGTGTTTAATGTCAAGAGAGCTGTAGCTGTCCTTGTTGGCAAGAGTGGGTAATGATGACCTTCCTTGGCGGTGAAAGGGGTTGAAAGTGAAAATGATGCTCTATTGTTGTTTTTACTATAGTAAGATGCAAACACAGACTTGTACATTATCTTGCCGGAACATAACAATCCAGGCCTTAAGCTGCACTTTCAATTGAACAAGGTTCAGCACTACAAAAATACCTGTTTTTACAGATTTGTTTGTTGTTGCTCTTTATTTTTTTACTCCCTGTCCATGTTTTGCTTTGATTATAAATGCTGAGTATTGTATATGAGATGTGAAATAGGCTAACAAGCCTAACTGACTGATATAGAGACGTAAATAATGTGCACTAGATAATTGTAGATTAATGTTGCAGCATAAATGTCATATAAGGATTAATTACTGTTTTACAAATTTGAAACATTGCTGTATTGAGCACATACTGTACTGTTTTGGTCAACTGAATGCATGCCTCACCTTTAGCCAGGCTTGAAAATAAAAATTTTAAGCGAGCCTTCTGGTTCAATGGTTATTTTGCAATGACTTTTGAGAACCAGAATGAAATATTGTTTTTCTAGAAGGTTAATGTATGTAATCATACCATCCTCATTATATGTTTTTCGAGATGTAAAACATGCACGTTAAATCATGATACACCTGGAGGGGTTAAAGTAAAAAAAAAAAAAAAAAAAAAGGGGGGGGATGGGGGGGAATAATAGCACTATGATCATATCATGCTACCTCTATTGCCGTTGTAAACCGAGCTAATGTGCACTTTCTCTTTTGGTTTTGAAAGACTGCACAGGTGGCAAAAGAACATAGGTCTGAAAACCACATCAGCAATGAGCAGTGCCCATGATATTCAGTGACCTTTTCAATCACGTTTGTATTTGTTTAATTTAAAAAAAAAAAGAAAATCTTACTAAAATATTCACAGATCTAAAAATCTCCACCTTTTAACTATATAATAAACCTAATGTTTTCCATCATAGATAATTACATAAGAACATAAGAAAGTTTAAAAACGAGAGTAGGCCGTTCGGCCCATCTTGCTTGTTTGGTTGTTAGTAGCTTATTGATCCCAGAATCTCATCAAGCAGCTTCTTGAAGGATCCCAGGGTGTCAGCTTCAACAACATTACTGGGGAGTTGATTCCAGATCCTCACCATTCTCTGTGTAAAAAAGTGCCTCCTATTTTCTGTTCTGAATGCCCCTTTGTCTAATCTTCATTTGTGACCCCTGGTCCTTGTTTCTTTTTTCAGGTCGAAAAAGTCCTTTGGGTCGACATTGTCAATACCTTTTAGAATTTTGAATGCTTGAATTAGGTCGCTGCATAGTCTTCTTTGTTCAAGACTGAATACATTCAATTATTTTAGCCTGTCTGCATATCACATGCCTTTTAAACCCGGAATAATTCTGGTTGCTCTTCTTTGCACTCTTTCTAGAGCAGCAATATCCTTTTTGTAGCGAGGTGACCAGAAATGAACACAATATTCAAGATGAGGTCTTACTAATGCATTGTACAGTTTTAACATTACTGCCCTTGATTTAAATTCAACACTTTTCATAATGTATCCGAGCATCTTGTTGGCCTTTTTTACAGCTTCCCCACATTGTCTAGATGAAGACATTTCTGAGTCAACAAAAACTCCTAGGTCTTTTTCATAGAGTCCTTCTTTAATTTTAGTATCTCCCATATGATATTTATAATGCACATTTTTATTTCCTGCATGCAGTACCTTACACTTTGATGACTTATTAACCCCCTCACTAACAACGTTAAACCCCATAAAAATCATGTACATACAGTAAAAGAGCAGGTTTATAAATTTTACTGCACTAATAAAAAGAAACGTCACTGTTTAAAATACTGTTACTGTTTATTGCAATTGAGAGGGGTGTGGATTTATACACAACTGCACTGTTAGGTCAATAAACTAGTAGGGTAGCATCCTTTTTTGAGCAACCCACTACAGAATTGTGATCATTTTAAAAATACATTTGAAACAATACATTACACTTGCAGTGGTTACTACCCTATGTTTAGACACCATGGGTAGATGCAGTTCTCTCTCTCTCTCTCTCTCTCTCTCTCTCTCTCTCTCTCTCTCTCTCTCTCTCTCTCTCTCTCTCTCTCTCTCTCTCTCAATAAGATACAGCATACATGTTGTACTTTCTCTGTCTCTCAAGATGAATGTTGACCATACTGAATAGTTAGCAGTAGCAGGCATCAGCTATACAGAACCCCCTATTCATCCACGTTTAATGAATCATGTTGCCCATTGTCTGGTTCCTCTGACACAGTGCAATATGGCATAATTACTGTATTGCTGTCATTTATGGGTACCTGCTATCACTGCAGCTTATTATTGCTTTTTCTTGAGTAAACCAACAATTTAAGTCATAGTATCTCTACTATGAACACTCTGCAGTTACCATCTTACTTGGGTAATGTTTGTTCTGTGTATTTTATGCCTGCAAACACCGTATGTGTAAGAGTTAATTGCTCTCTTTTCATATGTCGCAAAAAATAAATAAATAAATAAATAAAGATGAAGGAATCATGTTTTGTTTATTTTTGCTGATATGGAAAATAATGTTATTATTGCAATTGCACATGACTCCTTATATGTGCCATATATAGTATATTTTTCATTTTGTATCACTTTGTTCTACTACATCGATGCATGGTGACAAGTTACAATACCAATTATTTTACTACTTGACAACATGCTTTCTGTCTTTTTTTATAGCCAGTTAAATGTGCAGTGTACATCCACCAATCATTATATTAGCATAATAACTTTGCTTTTGATGTTTTTGTTTCCTAGACATTATTTTGACTTGGACTCATATAGAGCTCATATATCCTGCTTCATCACTATGTTTGGTGGAAGTACTTTACCCATTCACCTCCTGTTTATTCACCATGTGACTTCACATTTATGCTATGTGCAGAGAATGTACAAGTCCTGCTACCTGTAATACAAGAAGTGAATTTGTAGTGCAGGAAAAAATGGAAAATAACATCTGAAAAACAATAAACGACTGTGAAAATGTTGTAATGGTAATAGAATATTGAGATTCATCTTCGTTTAAATTGGTTGAACAATACATTTCACTAATTTAATATGTGTGTTTGTATTTAAATTCACATCTACTGAGATTGTTTTATTTCAGAACTTGAGCAACTAGGAGTTACCTCTAAAGCTGGTATACTCTTTGTCTAAAATCGACCAGCCATGATAGCTTGTGAGCAAGTAAAAGGCTAAACTGGGTTGTGCTAAGCATTTGAGAGTTACTTATTTGAGAGGTTCTGTGTAAGTTCAATCACAGTTGGAGCTTAAAGAGTGGTTCTTTTCGAAACGACTCAAAGAATACATTTGGTTTGTGCCACAGACCTACATGTTTATTACCTGTGCTAGATCAGCCAAGTACATTTGAATCTGAAGCTACAGTACTTGCTCTCTTGAGTTGAAGGCAGTAATGTGGAAACAGTCCAATGGGGTTGAACCCTTTCAGTGGCTTATTGAAATAAGGTACTGGTGGCTAATTCATATTTTTATGTATTCATGATTTAATTTTATCAATAATTTTAAAGGTGTAATTTTAGACTTGGGGCTGGACGCGGGTGAACACTGTCCATTAACTTTTTTGGAATGGTGGACACTGTCCACCCACTATTTTCAGTCAAACAGCATTTCTCCACAATACTTTGTTTAAACTTCCCAAAGCAACTTATCCTTTTGTGTCTATGTGTGCTCTCTCGCTAAACAGTAACTCAAGTCTTGTACTGAAATTGATGTGCCAACTGTTTCTGTGTGCAAATACATTATTCTTTTTTTAAAGAATCTTATCACATAATAATAATATATGATTCAGGCAACACATTTCTAAAATAAACTAAATGAAAATTTGTATAAAAGCTTTTTTTTTTTCTTTCCAAAACTGGCAAACTAAACACTAATAATTAAAACATTGAATTTTAACATAAAAAAAAAAAAACATGAAGACATTCTGATAATATTAAAATATTCCTTCCACTCCTGCTCTGATCCTCTTTATACATTTTAATCATCTTTTATTTTGTGCTATAAATTGTAAGGAGAATGAATCAACAAACATTTTTGATCAAAATACTTTATATTCATAAAATAAATACTGTTTATACAATCATATAATCAAAGGATACAAACAAGCAAAGGCGCAGGTCACAGCATGAACCAATGTATACTCTCGCATCACAACACAGACGCCATGTGGAGTCAATTCAAGGAAGTGACTGACGATTCAAATAAAAAACATTACATGAAATACTATGAGTATTAGCATTTCCACCCCTATTTCTTATAATCAGTATGGATCCACCCTGCTATCACACAGACCTCCTGATAAGGGGGAGAAACTCGCCCAAATCTATAACATTCTATATTGTCTCACATTTAAGCATTTTACATACTGTCTTAACCTAATCTGTTCTTTGTTTGTGGTGTTCTGTTTTCACACTGTGTCCACACATCTTGATTAGGACACCTACTAACTTTGGCTACCTGCCCAGACGCCAAGATACAAGAGACAGCAAATGTCTTGCTTAGCTAGTTACACATGCTTTAAGCTATATAAAAAATATGAAAATAACATATAAGTAAAGAAACTTATAATCAAATACATAATTAACACTTTATGCAGAATGCCGTCTCCTACAAAAATATTTTGTTATTAGATATTAGAATATTGAAGATTTTAGAGAAGAGTCTATCTGGTTTAGTATGCAGCAATAACATTTCTTCGCTTGGATATATGCCACTAGTGTGTAGGCTATAGTGTGGTCATTTTGAAAGAACTGAAAGAGATCCTTTCATATATTGTATTGTGCCTGGATGTGCTGTGTCAGAGGATAACAGTGTGCGATTTTTAGAGATGTCCTGTAGTGTGTTGATACCAAGCCTTTCCTATTTTGTGGACCAAATATCTTTGTTCTCATTTTAAATAATCATTGTCTAATTCTAACACTTTTTAAACATCATACGAGACATTTACTATTTGTAAAATAATTGCTCCCTTTCAAGTATGAAATGTAATCATTATCTAATGGGATGTATCCAGGGGTTTATATAACTGGTACGCATGCACACCAATAGAAAACAATGCAGACTTCCATATTGCTTTTAAGATGCAAATGTGTACCGTCAGTACATTTTTAACAAGAAACATTTTTTATATAGGCAGCGAGGGTGCTCACGCTTGCAAGGTGAAGCATACTATCTGGCTGTGACCCACACCTGCCTAACCTCCAGATTTTCTATTAAGTTTCAAGGTCTCTGGGATCTGACAATGATCTCCGTGTAACTGAGCTGATTATCGCTGACCATAATTAAATACCAGTCCCCATATCATGGGCGCTGGAACTAGGGGTGCTGGGGGTACAGTAGCACCCCCTTGACTTTGCATGGCTTTGGATGACTTTCAGCACCCCACTTTTTATATATATATATATATATATATATATATATATATATATATATATTAGGGATGAAACGATAGTAAATTTCCACAATACGAATAGTTGAGAGCCCACTCTTTCACGATACACCGATTATCACGATAGTAGCCGTTGTTTTTCAATTATTTTTTTAATGAATAAAAAGAAAAAAATAAGAAGTTATGTCTTTATTTTTTCTGTGGGATAGCAAGAATTAAAAATTTACTAGCACACAGGTGGAAGAAAAATAATCTTAATGAAATTGTCCTTATATTACCATCATTAATAGCTGCAAAAAAATGATCCCTTTAAGTCTGTCAAAATGGGACTTCAAGCTTGTTTCCTCCTGCTTTATTTACACATTTTATTTATTTAAATGTACTTATAAACAGTACATAATTACAAAATATGAAGCATCTGTATTTTTTTCAATACATTTAAAGTACTTGCTTTACACACATACTAGTAACTATTCTCAATTTTTTTTCAAATAGTCTGTAAAATAAATAAATTATTTTGTACTATACAACGTATAACTATACAAAGTACAGAATAGAGCAGTATGGCCATGATGTTCTTTATGCAAATTCCTTTTTTGTCATTATTTAATTTATAATTTAAGAAAACACATTTCAATGCTGTTATCAACTTTACCCGAGGTAGCCTGTTTTTCTGGTGGCATAATAGCCTATAACGTGTACATTTTAATGAACATATTGAAACGCTATACTGACAATTGAGGGTGGAACGGAGGACAGTGGGGGGGGGGGGGGGTGACACACTGGAAAAAAGTATGTTATTAAAGTGACCTTGCTTGTTCCTGTTGACTTTTTTTAACTCCACCTGGTGCTAAGTATGGAAGGGAATGTTTGAAGTTGTTCCTGCTTTTGTTGTTGTGCTTTTGTCACATTCTGCAGATTGGATGTACAGTCTATGGTACTGCAATTCCCCGTTACATTTTTTGCAGTGAAAGTACACACTAGGGCTGTCAGTTAAGATGCAAAATAGCAATCGATTAATTACAAAATATAATTGTTCCAGTAAATATCGATGACTACAGTATAAATTTTCGGTGCATTGCTCTCTTTGTGAAGTTATTTTAATATCATTGCAGTTAAGTAAAAGCAAAAACAATTGAATGCAAGGGGTAATTATGCAGAAAAAAAAAAAAAAAACAGCATTCACAATAAGCCTAGCAAGTTTAACATATTACAGGAGTATTACTAAAATATTTATTCCAAACAGATTACAGTACTTTGGAATGTAAACTATATAAACTAGACAAGAGTTTCCGAAAAAGATGTTTTTTTTTTTTTTAATTCAGCGACAGGAACGTTCACTCTCTGGCCTCCTTTGGGATTGGTTACAGCTGGCTGGGTTCCGGTCAACTGAGTTCCCGCTGGGCTGGCTCTGGTCGGCTGGGATGTGGTGGCTGGTATTGGTCGGCTGGGCTCCTGCTGGGCTGGTAATGGCCAGCTGAAATCCTGTTGAGTTGATTTTGGTCAGCTGGGCTGCTGCTGGGCTGATTCGGGTCAGCTGAGCTCCCCCTGGGCTGGTTCCTGACGGCTCGGCTCCCGTTGGGCTGGTTCTGGTCAGCTGTGCTGGGCTCATACTGGTCTGGGTGATATGTGTCACTGTGGTGTGGATGTGGTGGATTGGTGTGGTTGTTAGCTTGGTGTTGGTCTGACCCACCTCAACTTTTGTTACCTTCCCTTTCCACCCAAACATCACCATATGAGCCCCGACTGTCCATTTGTAACCTCTGAGATTATAAGACTTTGTCCCCAACTTATTCCTTGTTTCATCATCTGAGATAATACCCCATTATCATTTTCTGACCAGGGTCTGCAATTGGGAGAAACATATACAGGGTGAGCAGGTTTCTGGTTCTGGATGCACCACATACACAGGGAGGTTAGCTTGTCTCCTGACAACTATGTGGGGCTTTTTCTCTCATTTGTCCTCAAGCTTTTGTTTCCCTCTTTTACTCTTGTTGGCTACCAGCATCCAGCCCCCTGGGCTTAGGAAAACCCCATTGGCATTCCACAATTTCCATAGTTTCTGCTTACGCTTTGCATAGCCAGATGCTTCTGATGCTTGATGTCTGCACAAGGCAATCACGAAGGCTGATCACATTCATTGACAGTCTCTCCTTCAAGCTTTGGGGTGCCAAATGCCAAATCTGTCTTGAGCCTGGGATGTCTACCAAAAAGACAAAAAGAATGGCGAGAATCCAATGGACTCATGACGGGTACAGTTATAAACATGGTTCATCGTGTCAGATTCCACATACTTTTTTTATGCTCTGAGCATACTCTTAAAGTCAGGGGTGACATTTAAGGATGCATTGTCCCTCGCTGCATCTGAGAACATGAACACCCAAGAATTAATCTTCTCATCCAAGGACGTAGAATCAGATTTCTTGGCTCCCATGATAAGCCCCTCCCTGTCGGAGCTTACCTCTCTTATCAGGTGTGCTACTACGGCCCTGTAAGTGTCTTGGTCCATGGAAGATACACCTAACGCTCTATATTAGATAAGGTGCATGTTGCTATACGCCAGACCTTCCAGAGATTCTGGGCCTGATGGCAGCAGCATCTCCGGTTCTCCCTTTATGGGTCCTACACATGCGCCCTCTCCAAGCTTGGTTCAACCACAGGGTCCTTCACCCTGTCGTGGATCTGCACCATCTACTCACAGCAGTAGGCAGTGTTTCAATCCTCCCTCGTGGTGGAAATAACTAGCTTACCTGTGCTTGGGCACAGTTCTGGGCAGTGTCACGAAGAGAGAGATGGTGACCACAGACGCTTCCAACCTAAGTTGTGGAGTTGTCCTGACCGGCCAGGGGGTGCAAGCGTGTGGAAACACCCATGGGAGTGTCTCCAGTAAATGCTTTGAAGCTGCAGACAGTTCATCTGACCCTGCAGCAATATTCCAGGGAGACACAAGGGAGATGCGTGTTGATCTGCGGACAACACCTCAGTGGTGGCTTATATCAGCCACCATGGTAGTCTCCGGTATCCCGGTCTCAGCCATGTTGCCCAGAAGCTTTTGCTATGGGCTCGCAAACTCCTGCTTTCAGTAAAAGCAGTTCACCTGCCAGGGGTGAGGAACTGGGCCGCGAACCTTCTCTCGAGAGGTGGCCCACACAATTCAGTATGGAACTTCACCCGGAGGGTGTGAATCTCATCTGGGAAAAGTCGGGTGTGTGGATATATCTCTTGGCTTGGGTATTGTATCCTGTTAGGTAATGGTTACATGCTTGATAGGGATCGTTAGGTTATTATAATAACCCTGGTTTTCTGAAATAGAAATGTAACCATTACCCTTCAAGATCAGCGAAACAGGCCTGAAGAGAAAATGGTGCTGAGCCTTATGCGTCACTCGTATTTATCTCGTGTGAGCGGAAAAGACGCCTGACGCATACGGGGTTCATAAAGGAACAGCTTTGATATTAGTGCTCAGGTAATTCAGGCTATAAGAGATATATCCCATTAGGTAATGGTTACATTTCTATTTCAGGGAACCAGGTTTATGATAATAACCTACTTGTTTTATTGTAATCATTTAAAAAATAAATTGGGGACCAGTTAGGAGATATGAATAGTCGGATTGTTTTTTCAGATGGTTTCATGTGGTGGATACATCTGGCATTAACATTTTTGAAAATCCATTATTGCAGCGAATATAGCCTTGCAGCCAAAAAAAATTTCATAAGAACAGGCAAGGATAGAGAGTGAGAGAGTGAGAGAGTCTCCTTTTCTTTATGCAGGGCTGGGAACCTTCCATAGAGAATCTACCCAACAGTGAGATTAGCAGCATTTTCCAATTCAGCATAACTATTAATTCTAATTAGATTATTGGTAGCCTAAAACTTCATTCCAATCTTCACATAATATAATGACTTACATGCAAATAAGCATTTTCCCATCCAACTAACAATATGATTTTTCATGGACCCAGGCTCCCCAAATTATATCTATAGATTAATTTAGGTGTAAATTTGCCTGATGGATCCCGAAACCCCTAGCGTGTAGAAGATGTGCATCGCTGCTCCACATTGGCTAACCCTACTGAATCCACTCACAATTTCAACACATTTTTAGCCCTGAAAAAATCAGTTTTTCCATCCCATAAATAAGTAAGCGAACGTGTATAAACTGCCCATCATGGGTTTTGTGTTCCCCGTGGGGAATTCAAACTCCCAGCAATGGAGTGTAACTCATTGAGGGACAGTGCTGTATTGCCTAAAGAACATGGGCTGCCTTACAGTTGTGACATGCTGTAATAAGAGTGAAAATCAATGAGGGATTATGAGGCTGGATTCATATGATTAGTGTGAAACATTTTTCCAATAGTATTATATGTTCTAATATGGGTATTAAATTAATATGTAAAAATCACCAGGGACAATGCTAGTAAGGAAGGTGAATAAAGAAAAGGCATTCTCTTAAAAAATTTAAAATTCTATATAGCATCCCATACAGTTTACCCCATGACAAACATCATCTTTCATTTTCTGGTTTTTGTTTTGTTTTGTTTTTTGGTATAACCTATTGCCACAGTAACATAAAGTAGTTGAAAGCAGGTTTGAAAGAGGGTAAAATCATTAATTCCTTTAGCTAACTCAAGAGAATTTTAAATCAGCTGGATTGTGTGCTTTTTGAAAAAGTGCAGAGAAGGCTAAACTATTGAAGAATTCAGTAAACACATATATTTCTTCCGACAGCAGACTCTTGGCCGAATATTTCAACATGTGCAGATAGGCATTTAGATTTTAAGTTTTAAAAACATCTAAAAGATTCATGCATTCCACCAGTTTGTGGTTTGAATATTAAAATGTTTATTTTAAAAGGGCTACCCTCAATAGTTTCTTTCAGGAGGATAACATCTCTAGAGTCTGAACTTTGCAAAATGTTTTAGCGAGTCTTGTTTATGGCATTTTGCTTGTATGTATTCCTAGACTATCCAGTTCTACATTATCAGAACATGTCCCATGCTCAGCTAGGATCCAAGCTTTGCCAAACTGCACCACTCATGGTATACAAGAGTCTTGTCATTTTACTGTATGTGCCAATGAATGGTTTTGTCATAAAATATTGGTAAAAATAAAGAGTAACTATAATGGCTCATTTGAAGAATATTTTACATCGCTCTTCTTAAATACCTAAAACAGAATATCCATTGGAGCACCGTCAAGTCGATCATTAAGAAGTGGAAGGTATACGGTACCACTCAGAATCTGCTTAGAGCAGGCCGTCCTCCCAAACTGAGCAGCCAAGTAAGAAGGGCATTGGTCAGAGAAGCCACCAAGAGGCCAATGACAACTCTGAAAGACCTACAGCGTTCCATGGCTGAGATGGGAGAAACTGTCCATGTATCAACAATAGCTCAGGTACAATCCACAAATCTGGCCTGTATGGAAGAATGGCAAGAATGAAGCCATTTCTGAAAAATACTCCTGTAAAATCCTGCTTGGAATTTGCAAAAAGGCATGTGGGAGACCCTGAAAAGATGTGGCAAAAGATTTTGTGGTCCGATGAAACAAAAATTGGAACTATTTGACCTAAAAGCAAAGCATTATGTCTGTCACAAACCCAACAATGCACATCACCCTGGTAACACCATCCCTACTGTGAAGCATGGTGGTGGCAGCATCATGCTATGGGGATGCTTTTCATCGACAGGGGCTAGGAAGCTTGTCAGGGTATTGGGCAAAATGGATGGAGCTAAATACAGGCAAATCCTTGAGGAAAACCTGCTTCAGTCTGCAAAATACCTAAGACTAGGACGGAGATTCATCTTTCAGCAGGACAATGACCCCAAGCACATAGCCAAAGCGACATTGGCTTAAAAACAAGAAAGTGAATGTCCTAGAGTCACACAGTCAAAGCCTGGACTTGAATCCAATTGAGAATCTGTGGCAAGACTTGAAGATTGCTGTCTACCAACAATCCCCATCCAACTTGACAGAGCTTGAACAATTTTGTCAAAAAGAATGGGCGAATATTGCAAACCTGGTAGAGACTTACCCCAAAAGACTCACAGCTGTAATTGCTACCAAGTTCTAACAAGTATTGACTCAGGGGGGTGAAACTTATTTAACCAAGACATTTCAGGTTTTTTTATTGTGTTTAAATCAAAGGGAAAAAAATCCCATTTAAATGCATCAAGATTTTAGGTTGTAACACAACAAACTGTGAAAACGTCCAAGGGGTGAATACTTACTATAGGCACTGTATAACTGTATAACATTTAATTGTATAAAACACAAATTAGAAATAATCTCTCTTATAATGTCATTTGTTATTTACAAATAAGGAACCAATCAGCATTTTCCAGGGCTTTTTCTGAAACTGACAACACATGCAATTATAAACCCGTTCTATAACCCGTTGCTACTAGTTTTTGTTATTAATATGCAATATATCTTATGACTGCACCTCATTATTAACATTTTCATAGTTTAGGTTAAAACCCATCTTTTTTTTGCATATACCAAGCAAATGATTCTTTCTTGATTTAATAAAGCACCCTGGGATGTTTGCTCATAGGCTCTCTGGAAATTCAAAAGATATTGTTTAAATGTATTCTAAGATTTAGAGGAATGTCCCCGGGGCTTCCAAATGTCTTTCTTCTTTTCACCCAAATGTACACCTAGAAAGCACATGGGAGTTTTGTTCCCTGATTAACTACCTGAACTACCAAAATTCTAGTTTGGCCACTATCAGATTTGCGTTGCTGAGGACCCAGCATTGTCATTCTTATTGTCCGAAAATAGCAACTTGATTCGTTTTTGATAGGAGGGTTTTCCTGTAAAGCTTTTATGTTTTTCAGTTTGCTTGTCTGCACCTCAAAAGTTGTTGCAATGACATTTAGATATGAATGACTGAGTTAATAGATGAAGAATGCAGTTTTTCATATGGTTTGCCTGAGCCTTTAAATTACTACTTCACAGTTCTCGTTTATGCACAACTCCATCCTTTTAGACGATTTTGCAAAGGTAAACATTGTCTGGAACAGGCACCTTTTAAGGTTCTTAATGTCTTTAGAAATTGACAGAGGCTCAATTAGACACTAAGTGTTTGAAAGACAGTTAACAGTGTTGCTGTACTCTATTAATGAAAGGATATTTTGTTTCAGAATACATTCTCTGTCCATTTCTTTTCTATACAAACTGTACAGTCCATCATTTTCTTTTGTGTCCATTGTTTAGATTAAGTTGTTCCTGTTGTGTTTTATTCATTGAATTTGTGAATTAATTATTCTGGAACCCACAAAGTGTTCACACATTGGATCAAAACATCTATTAATTATCTAACATATAACATATGGCCACTAACATATAGCTGTAATTGCAATTGATTGTTTGATTTAGTCCTTGCTGTGAAATGCTGCTGAGTGGGCGGTCAAGGGCATGAGTTTTATAAGCTTGAACTGCATTTATTCTTCCTCAAAAAGGCCAAATATGTTCTATGCTGTTTTTGAAGTTCTCTCAGCTGTCAGACACTTTTCTAACCCAAAAGGGTATTATAGTTTCTAACTATTAACAAAATATCTACAGCCAAAATCTGTTTTATTAAACTTTTTTTTTAATGGGAGTGCAGGCTTTGGTTTAAAACTCACAGTCTAACAGTGGTCTGAGTATTTTTCAATATGTCTTGATCTTGGTTAATAGTACTTTCATAGTCCCTTTAGTTTCTTTCAAGCATGTTGTAATTCCTCATTTTTGATAGTCATGGAAATATTTCCATGGCACAAAATTCCCTTCAGTGTTTAGCTATTCCAAAATAAAACCAAACTTAAAGAAACAGGAACTTTGCTATTAGCAACTTTCTATGCGCAAAATGACAAGGTTGCTTGATGGACTGGTGGCGAAGATTTAACCCCTGGGATCTCGTTAAGTTAGATAAGTTATATAAATACTGTACTTTCCACATGAATGTATACATATACACAAACAAAAGAGTTTAAAAATGCTGTTGTGAAAAAAAAATATGTGGCAAGTGGTCCATATTTAGGTGAACCGCGGTTTCCGCAGGCAGGGCTTGAACACAGATAGAGGTGGGACACTAAGGCTCGGGGAGACCAGATGGGATTCCAAACTTGCCGTTTTATTAACTGAACTAAATAAAATAATGAGTCTGTGTTTGGGCTGGGGTTCACGCCAAAATAATAAAACAAAACTAATTCCCTCACTCTCTCTGTCATTGTCTTACTCTCCCTCCCTTGCTCTCTCTCTCTTTTACTCTCACGCTTCCTTTTTCACTGCACACTCCAGACTTTTTTGGGGTTTATTATCTTACTGCTTCACAGATTAGGCCTTCACTTTCAGCATATCACCCTGTCCCTCGCAGTCATGCACAATCACTCACTCTTAAGTCTGCGCGCCTTCTCCCGCCCACGGCTCGCCTCCCCTACTTATAGCCTCGGGGAAGGGTTCTGCCAACCATACGCATGCACACACACTAACAAACCTAATGCTAATGGCATGCCCTGTTTCCATACAATACATGCAACACGGAACAAGACATGACAAACGAACAATAAGACAAACAGAGCCCAGCAGGAGGCCATCTTCTGGGTCGTTACAGTACAGTACAAGAAATTGCCATACAGAGTGTCCCCCTAAAGGGAGCTTGTATGAATTTGAAAATCTGCTGCTACTGCTTTTACAACTGGTAATAACTACGAAACCATCTTAGATTTCAACTTTCGGTGTGGAACCTTAGGCAAAATCTTCACTTTGACCTATGGCTGTCATATTAGGGTAATGTAACTTTTTGCTTTCTGGATGATATAGACCAAACATTTTTAGAAAGTGTACATTATAAACCTTTACAAATATTTAGGTTTAATTAAATACCACCCGAGTCAAAATACACATACTAACTAATGTTTACTAGCACTTGAAGTATTATACTGTCAGTTGCACAGTTAAATCAGTTATTTGAAATAATACATTTACTGTTGTTTTGAACTTAACTTTTTCCTCAATGTGTGTTCAAAGGCAAATTGTAGTTTAAGACATCTTCCTGGTTAGACTGTAAAATGTAAATACCCTAATTAGAGTGTAACCAGAAAATAGTGTTTCACACCTCATTGCAAATAGCGCAGATTATTCTCCCTAAAACTGTTTATCCAAAAACTATCCACAAACTGCAGTTTATATCTATCTAATGAATGTAAGTATAGTAAGTATATGATTAAGTAAACCCATTACTGTAAATTAATATGTTTATAAGTTTCTGTTAACATAAAACAACTTAATATGCAGCATCTGGAAGACAAGAAGTATCTTTGAACTACCTATCAGCATAATTTATGACCAAGCAGAGTTAAAAATAGCTACTGGCAGAAAAGTACCCTAGTTATCACATACCACAAATTCAGTTTTCAAAGAGTTTTTCATAATAAAGTTTACTCCTATTTGTATATAATACGAATTGCCCCTTTTAATTATACATAGGGCTTCTGTTTTGGGGGTTTTAGTAATTGTATTTTTCGGTCCTTATTTTTAGCTATTTTCGAGTTTTATGTCAATCGTTTTTTTCCGGGCTTTCGTTTTAGATATATTGTATGAAATTAATGTTTTCGGTTACTTTCCAAAATGCTTGAGCGTTTTTTTGTTTGTTTGTTTGATTGTTGTTTTTTCTGTCAAAATATGTAGTATTAACTCGACAGTACTTGCACAATTAAGTTGTACTTTCCTTCGCTGTCTTCCACAATGGAATCCCTATGGTCAAAGGCACATTCTCTTTGGGTTTTTGTGAGTAGACGTTTTTTGTACATTCCGCCACAATTGTGTTTTAAATCCTCCGTATTTTAACTGTAATACAGCTTTAAATCCCGCCAACAAGCCTCCATCCTGACTGTAATCTCATTTTAAATCTCGCAAGCGGAGTTTCCAATAGAAATGTAGGAATGTGCTATCACTCAGTAGCTGGGGAGAGTTTAAAGTATTCAGAACGAATCAATGATAGATGCAGGTCAGGAAGGTGGGACATTGCCCAGCAGCACTGGGAAATGTATTTGTTATTGTGTTTGTAGTAGGTTTTATTTTTTCATGGGAAAAGGGTAAAGGCAACGCGAATTGATTAACCATTTCCACAGTTTTTTCGGTGCTTTCCGGTGTCTATTGACGATCCACCGATTTAATTTGTTGTTTTATCGGGTCTTATCAGTTAAAACCGAATATCAGAAGCCCTAATTATATCTGTCTATCTATCTATCTGTCTATCTATCTATTGTGTTATACAAATTAAGCGTTTTAAATATATTTGAAAACTTCACAATTAATCGGGTTTTCAAGTCTACAGATGAATTTAAAATCACTGCTTATTTCAGTATGTTTCAGTATGTGTCAGTTGAGGTACAGGTACAGCATATATATATATATATATATATATATATATATATATATATATATATATATATATATATATATATAAAATAGATAGATATAACTGTCTTTTATAGATGACTTTAAGTATCAGTCACAACATTTTCTGTAATGATTTGGTGAACTAATTATTCTAAACAAAGTGCAAATGAGATAACAAATGAATCTTTACAATCAATATAAACTGAATGTATTTACCAGCAAATGCATTATTCTAATTTCAATGGGGGCTTGAGGGCAAAGAGAATTATTTGGTAGTAGATTACAGGGAAATAAATAAAAGATGACATTACCTTGGTCCACTGTACCTCTTCAATAAAAAGAACTTCCATTTGGAGTGCAGGATGGGTCAAGAGAACGTGGTTTGAATCACACGCTCGCAAAGTTGCCAGTTTTGGCTGGGTAACCAGTGAGAGAGCCACATTGACCTTTGTGCTTCTGTGGGTTTAGGAAGGAAAGGCAGCTGGGGCAAGTTCACCTACTGGTCAGGTTTCAGATGAGTCCAGACCAGAGACTTCCCTGGGTAGGCCCTTGACTTCAGAATACAGTAGCTTGGTAACATTGGCTGCTTGGATTTGGTGAGTGAAATGAGGCGATTGATTCGTGGGAATGGAGGTTACCTGTTGATCTTCAGTCCTCCTGAATGGTAAGAATGTTGCAGGGGTGAGGCATTATTTGAATAGGGCATTTCAGAACTGGAAAAGATTAAATCCATCTGCTTCACCTATTTCAGCTCCTGTAGCTAACCCCTTGATCAATAAATGTTCCAAAGAAATGAGGGTTTATTGCCTTGTCCAATGGAAACAGCCTCTCCTCCATAGCCAAGTGGGTGTGGGGCTAATATTAAATCTGTTGAAATCAACATGTGTTGGGATTGGTAAGTCATTGTTGCTGAATTTCCAATTGCAGAATTTGATAATGCTTTTTCAGTGAATTGGTTTATAAGTCACTATGACCTTTACTTCCTTTAGAATATCCACTCTGCTAATTATTTTTCTGCCCAAAAGGTCAAAAAGCACACAACAACCACATGATTCTGAGAAGGGCTATAATTCAAATACAATTTCTTTCTATCACATCATTTTTTTCTCAATTACTTTGTGTTTGGCTTGTTAATTAGATTTCTTGTAATTTACAGTATATGATGTTTGGTAATGAACTGGACTCATTTCGATAACAATCCATTAATTGAAAAACTGGATACCATTCCCTGGGTTTCCTTTGCATAGTCACTTTGTCTCTTCGTTATTATGAATAAAGGTTATTTAATCTTGGTTGGTAATTTTCCATTGGTATTTCTCCAAGTTAAATGGCAACTTGAGGTAAAGAGAGTCTTTGTTTTGTGTTTCACAAATGATGTAATTCACCCGGTCAATGTAATGTCAGTTGCCATAGTACTGGCTGCAAACAAATATCAAAATGCCTAATAGGGTTGAGAAATATAGTAGACAACTTAAACAAAAGATGACAAGTATTAAATTACAGTAGTATTTTTTGTACATTTTTACTATTCTCACTATGAATCTGAAGGCACATATTAGCTGACTACCACATTCAATATGAATAATATATTGTGGATTTAACTGGTATAAATATAGATTGTCAGTCAGATTAATTAGGCCAGCCAACCATTGCACATTTTCAATTTTCTTTAAATTACATTTCTTTTTCTAGTGTACTGAACTACTGTATTGACCTTTAGTACTGTATGTGGTAAAATATCTCAAACTAACCATTTTAATCAGAAATGATCTAAATCTACAAGTGAAAAGGGGGCTCTTGTATTTTATGTCTTGTACAGTGCCGTGAAAAAGTATTTGCCCCCTGTCTGATTTTCTGCCTTTTTGCATATTTTTGACACTGAATTTTATCAGATCTTCAACCAAAATCTAATATTAGATAAAAGGGACACTGAGTGAACAAATAACACAAAATGTTGATACTTATTTCATTTATTTATTAAAGAAAGTTATGCAACACCCAGTGCCACCGTGTGAAAAAGTAATTGCCCCCTTAGACTCAGTAACTGGTTAGGCCACCTTTAGCAGCAATAACTGCAACCAAACACTACCGGGAGAGGCCTGCAGATCCCTGCATGTTGTTCTATTGTTCTTTATGACTTCCTGGACGATTTTACACCTTGATCTTGGAGAGATTTTGGCAGGACGTCCACTCCTCGGAAGATTCACTACTGTCCCAAACTTTCTGCATTTGGACAAATTGGCTCTCACTGTGGTTTGGTGGAGCCCCAGAGCCTTAGAAATGGCGTTCAACCCTTTCCAGACTGATAGGCATCAAACTTTTTTCCGGATGTCTTCAGAAATTTGTTTTGATCGTGGCATGATGTGCCTCTAGAACCTGTGTGCAGACAGCTTCACTCTGATGGTAAGGACAAATTTTGTCAGATTTATATTGGGCGGGCTGGCCAAAATCAGGCCTGATTCTTAACCAAAGTATTCAAACAGCTGACCCTAACTATCCATTTAATTGGGTTGAGTTAACTAGGGGGGCAGTAACTTTTTCCCACCTGAAGATTGCATGTTTGGTTACCTTGCACACCAAACAAATGAAAGAAGCAGCAAACTTTGGTGTCATTTTTTCTCTCAAACTCCCTCTTAATACTACTACAACCCACTAAAAGATCTGACCAAGTTCAATGTGAAAAATGTGCAAAAATGCAGAAAATCAGACAGGGGGCAAATACTTTTTTCACAGCACTGTATTTACCCCTGTGTTTAAAACTCTTATAAGGCCTTATTTGATAACAGCATTAAACACCTTTTGTTGCTATCTGTCTAATGGAGATTGGGGTCTGTGATGCAGTGTAATAAGTCTACCTCAAGGTACATCAGTCTGTGTGTGTTTGGTTCAAAACAAGAGATATATATATATATATATATATATATATATATATATATATATATATATATATATATACCTTGCTTCCTATAAAAAAGCTAAGATAATATTTATTACCACAGTTATGTGCAGCTGTTCAGCTATAACAGTAAATGCAACTAACTTACATAATTACAAGAATTAAACCTTTAAGGAACTATATTACATTAATATCTACCAAACTACCCATTCTTAGCACTGCCAATGAAGTTATACTTAGACGTGGTCTTCAGCATAGGTTTGATTGTATTGTGTTTCTGGGTTGTTTTTTTTTTTTCATTCATGAATTGACTTGCAGCACCTGTGTTGTGGATGATCTCACTTTCCTAGCTGCATAACAAATCACATTCTATTCTATATACCGTACTTCTATAAAAACTTTTCCCACTAGGTTGGTGCAAAAAGAAAAGCTAGCTAGCAAGGTCACGGTTTTGATTGACGGTTGATCACAGTTCATCTGTCCACCATGTTTATTGGGATCTTGATACATAAGTAATTTATTTGTATGTTTGCAGTTAATTATCTATGTGTAGCAACAGGGGAGGCAAGCACATGATCTCATAATAAAGTGACCTCCCACTGGGATTCCAATACACAGAAAAATGTAAAACACTTTGCTTTGTGCAACATAAATAAGAATTTATTGACATGAAGTTACCCATTTACTACAGTTCAGTTACCTGTTAAAAAACCAGTCAATGGATTTGTCATGGGGTTGCTTGTGTGTATCTACCGTTAGCTTGCCACTGAAATTTTGTGCAATTTTGGAGTATATCTTTGTTAGGAATGTTTATTATGCCTTATATTGGTTTTCTGCTCCAACAAATATTTAAAACATAAAAAGACATCTTGATTAGTCTTGGAAAAATAATGATAATCTTGTCCTTTTCATATGGTAAAATTTATTCTCCTATCTATTGACTATTTAGTAACAAACAACTGAACTTCAAAGATAAGAGCATAAGAAAGTTTACAAACGAGAGGAGGGCATAAAATACTAATAAAAAGCTTTTCAGAAAAATATTTTAAACTCAATACTGGAGCAGCAGAACTATGAACTATTTGGAATGATTGTAACATGATAAACATTTTTTAAAAAAAATTGAATCTATTTACCATTTAAAAATATAAGACTACAATTTTAGATTTTTTTTTTTTTTTTTTTTTTTTAGTTCCTTCAATGTGTATCACCCTGCCTAAATATTCTAAGTTTATCAATTTTTTGTCAAGGATACATTTATTTTAGTTACGACAGTAGCTCTGACTGATTTGAGGGCTTATTTCCCAGTCCAAATCACAAATGTTTAAGGACAGAGTGTGATAGGGATGATACTTGCTGATTGCCATTCTGGAGAACAAAATGAATGGCCTTTTACTGAGGAAACTATAGGCAGTAATAATTAAGGAATCTACATGATTATTCTACAGTACATTTTAAATACTTTGCAGGCCTTTCTGGTTTCCATGGTGGCCCTACGCCTTACTGACATTGATATGGCTGGTGTTTAGTATACTTATGTGATAGGAGTAGATAGGTGTGGGTGTGGAGTAGGTAGGTGATCCATTGGACACACAAATAGACAAACAGAGGCGAAACTGGAGTAGTTACACCACACAGGATTTATTTTGTTGCAGCAAAGTCACGGCCAGGTAAAAACAATGGTATTAGTCAGGTGACGATACGCAGTGGTGTACAATACAGAGCAACAAAAATCAAAAAGAGTACACTGTCAAAACACAGCTATGAAATAACAGGTGCTGTGAAAACGGCAGTGTGCTGCTCCAACTGTAAAGGAGGTTCTGCTGACACACCTCTGCTTACTATACTTTTCAAACAGGATTTAAAAAGCCCTAAACTAATCTCTGTTCCAGTGAATTATATAGCAACACTGAGATCGATGGTTAAAACAGCTTTTGTTTTCTTGGTATTTGCTTACTGCACAGCTTCAACAAGGTGTCTTTGTTCTCCAGGTAGTAGTGACCTGTTTGGTCCCAGCTTTCAGCACGGGGGGGGTTATCAGGGATTTTTTTTTTCCCAGTGAGATGCTCCGAAACAAACACCGCTGGTACCGTGTCACACGTGCTCTCTGCAGTGTCTGGCGCTCTCCTACAAACATACACATGCCCCTAAGAAGCCTCTCTCTGTTACAGCTTATGGGGTTTTTTTTGTCCTTTAATTGCTTTATGTCAGTTTTATACTGTCAATTCTAAATATCTGTGAATGAGACATGACATTTAAGGTGGATATGCCATCTTTAGAAATCAGGAAACTCACTTTTTTATGATCAACTTAAGCTCCTTACCTTCACACCAAGAAGAGAATGTAATAATTTGGCATCACCTTAAGAGAGATGGGCAGTATAAAGTTTAATAAATATGAATGCTGTTCTCTGGGTGGAAAGTACTTGAGAATTCATTGGACTTTAACCAAGCAGCTGTGGTAGAAAAGGGTAAAAAAAATAAAGATTTATTGTACAAGTCGAGCCTAAACATCTCACTACAAAGCACTTTTGTTATCAATCTGGACAAAACTTTGGCCTACATTCCCCACAATCTTGCTGCTGATCCTAACCACATGTGCATCCCTAGTCACAGCTCAAAGAAACTCCAATAATAAACCAAAACGCAGAGATTTGATTTATCAGAGGTACCTCCCAGATTACATTGATTTCAAGCTGATGCATACCTCAAGCTGAGCATGTATTGCTACAGCAAAGCTGGAGAAGTAGTGCCTGACCACAGCCAAACCACCTTGCCCTTTCAGCTGTTAGCACCATATAGGACATCTGCCCCAGTTACAGTATTTTCAGATCAAGGCTTGAGTGTTAACAAACCAGTTCTTATCTAAGTTTTAATTTAAAATGTAGGCGCAAATAAATTATTATACTATTATATTTTGTTTAGAATTTAAACTTGTAAATTCCAATAACTTAAACACAGAATACACTACAAAAACAGGAATATATATATATATATATATATATATATATATAAAACAAAGGGTAATCAGGAACTATACAAATTTCAGCATTACAAGAGCCAGTCAAATCGCGTGGAAGTCACCTAAAGGCTTCTACATTCACAGTGTTGTAAAAGTCAAAGCACAGTATAATGTTTAAACATAAAAATCTTACTCTCAGTAGGCACTATTATGAATGGATGTGATAATTTGACATGTGCAACTTTTTCAGTTATGCTGTTAAATCTACTTGTGATTACATGTATTTGCACTGATGGTTACAAAATGCTTCTTCAACTCAATAACGACATTTTAAAGATCATTATAAATAGATTCTGAGGTCACATTTGCAATTACCAGGAACTCCTGTCTCACTTCCTGAGCTTGTACTGTACCCTTATCATCTCTGCAGCTGCCTTACACAGTGCTTCCAATCCTCAGATGTTAGACTGAAATTCGACTTTCACAGCTTATTGCTTTTAAAAGTTGATTTAACCACAAAAGAGATTATAGGCTGTGATCATTTAAGCCAAACAAGTATCATTCTTCTGATAGAATGAAAAAAGAACTAACTGTTCCTTATGAAGTAGTAATGTTTGCCCTCATCTTTTTAACAAAGCAGCTTCAGTTGGCAAGGTATATAACTTTATATGGGAAATGCAATTTACGCGCATATTAATTTTGAAGCTTGGATTCAATCATAGACCTAGCAATCTCCTACATATGCATCATGTCTATCAGCTAAGCTGAAAGGGTTTTCTAATAAAGTTCACAAGTACTTATCTGAAATATGGCCTGCCATTTATCTGTCTCGCTTTGCCTGTGACCTTTTGTTTACAACATATCTTGCTCTGCTTGAATAGATAAATAGCCCATCTTTAAATACATACAGTACATGCACAGTATAAAGGGCACCGCATATGAATGAGATTGTACAAAAAGCTACCAGGGGCCATTGTTTTTCTTAATCTATGCAGCCTTCTATGTCAGATAAAATACAGTATGTAGTGTTAGATCAAATATTGTTCTGGATTGTATTGCTTTTTAGGTTCTCACACTTATGCTATGTTATGGTATGTTCTTTCTGGAACAAATTTATCAGGAGTTTCATCTTTGCTGGTAAATTATTTGCCTGCTCTTAAATTCTTCATACCTCATTGAAGCTGTGGTTTATATTTTACTGCCAGATTTCTCTTTACAGTGGCCCATTTAATGACTTCACAGCAAGTATCGAAAACTAGCTTGAATTCATACAGGAAATGCTGTAACACAGCTGCTGTATCTCCAGCTAGAAGAGAACAAAGAGTTTGGATGAAATATAATCTAACCTGTGATAAATAGAGGCCTGGTGGTTTTGTTTTCAACAAAGGTTTCTTATTTTATTTAAATTTGCTCAAAAGTATCAAGACAGAGGAAGCGCAATACATCTCTGCTGGAGTTGTCATTGTATCAGTGTCGTTTATTGAAAGCAGCCTGTAAACTCAGATCAGAGGTATTGTACGGTCAGATTACCATTACCAATGTGGGACCATAGTAAACTATGGTAAATGCATAGTGCAATCATTTGTAACTGTCTGTACAAATGTACCATTGTACAGTGAACTTTTATAGAGGCTGTTTGACAACCCCAACAAAAATAATTTGTTGGGAATCCCAACAAAAATAAATGGCACCAAGCCCAGGCAATACATCACTATGACAGAGAAACAATATTTTACAAATCAAATAAAACAAAATTACATTTTATCCTATGCAATCAACTTTACCATGGAATTGAAGCCTGGAACAGGAAAAAGACAACAATTTTTGTTACCTGGCAATAGACGTCTTAATGTGTTTAACCCAGCCAGTGTGCACACATACGGAGATCCCCATGATTTTGTAAATATTTGTAATATGTGTATATAATCAACAATTTGAGATCAACCAAATGCATTCCTCAAGGTATATAGAAGGCATGTATTTAAATGTGTGCTAATCATGAAAGTGACATACAAATACATTCAACCAGTGGATTTCGAACAAAGACCCCTAAAAAAGTATCCAGTTTTTGTAGTGTCTTAAGGTCAGATCAGCAATGTAAGATCTTTGAATCATTCTGGTCCCTTGTCACAGAAATGGAAAGCTCTTTCATGTTCCTGTGGTATGTGTGTGTGTGTGGTTAAGCTGTTTACTCTATTTACTCATTACTTAAATATTTTTTGAATGATACAAATATTTTATTTTATGTTATACAGACTACATCTAATTGTAAATGTTTAAAAAATGACCCAGCTCTAGCAGCTCTGCTTGTAAACACTGAGGTATAACTTGAGTAGTAATGCCAAGTAGACAGATCCTTTGCCTAATGTCTTTGTAATTGTTATTAAATATCCTGGCTAGCAGGGAGTACTGCAAACATTTTACCAGAAACAGCTAACCCTTCCCAACAAAGGTACACTCCTGTTGCATGCATGGCTTGTTCCATTTAGGTTATCAACTTTCAGACCCAAATGTGTAAAAGTGTATTTACTTGTAATAATATAAATTGCTCATACCTGCTAACTTACATTACCTATATCAATTTACACAAAATACCAAGCAATACATTTACAAAGTAATCAAAATTAGTTGTTCTTACCAGTCCCAGACTGGATATTTTACCCGTCATACTAGGAATCTTAGCAACAGGATCCACATATTCTGTAATTGTCATTGTCATATGCCTTTTCTTATTCCATCAACTATGTCATTTCAATGTACCAAACATTATTTATTACTTGGCTGTGTTCAAAGATGTGCGTATTATTCAAGAAACTTATACATATATTTCAGATGTGTTTTGAAAAATTAAGAGTTGGTAATTTTTTTAAAACATTTCTTTAGTTTCTATGGGGCACTCAACCAAAGCAGCCAAAACAAATCACTAGGCAAAGTGTAGTTCATTTGCAGCTGGTTTCGCTCACCCCGATAAACACTAGGCTTGGACTACCTTGCCTAAAATCATTGCTAGTCGGGGGTCTGTGAAACCAGACAATAGTGTTTTACGCTCAAATAATGCGCAGTTCCCTTTTTTTTTATTATTATTATTATTTATTTATTTTTATAGATAAATAATAATTAGCCATCTGTTCCAAGGGTTGTTAATAAAGAATTATATATATATATATATATATTCTTTAATAGTATGAGTACACTGTTTTTACATTTCGGTATAACATGTATCAATAGTTTTAAATAAATAATACGGATAAAATCTGTAATAAAAAGCACTTAAACAGCGGTTATCAACCCGTTTCAGAGGAACATACAGTCATATAACCAAATAAAAACAAACTTACAGTACAGAAGAAAATTAAAAACGTGTTCTGAAGTAGAATTACTGTACCCACAAATATACTTTGTAAATCATTCTTTAAAATTACTCAAAAGTAGGCGAGGTTTATACATGGAAATTAAATAACATATTAACGCAGCTATTCGCTTTAATATCTTGGTATGTTCACTTGAATACGTGGTTCGAGTTATGAATGGGTGCAGCGGAAGCATCGTCTACCCGGATATGACGCTAGCCAATGGGACTGTCCTGTGCGTGATGGTATGACGTTAGACGCCGTAGTGTGGAGATTGGAATGTTATAGTGTAGCAGTCGGAACCACTGAGCATTCGGTAACTGGACACTAGGATCAGAGACTTTCCAGTTTGCAACTCTGTTCGAGTTCTCACTGTCCAGAGAAATCGAAACTGGAATATTTTAAGCCGTGGTTGTTTTTCATAACAACCTCTGGTTGCTGTGATTGCTTTCAAAGGGAGAGAAATGCAGGGATTTGTATGGTTACAGTGCTTTAAATAAACTGCGAGCTTTATTCAAGAATCATCAAGTAACCCCCATATTTTTTGCGCTTCCGATTCTGTGGTGTGTTGGTCGGTCCATGGTGTTAAAATACATCTCTGCGGCATTTCGACCTTTCTGTGCTGTGCAGCACAACCGGCACAGCCTCAGGCTGAGTGTCAGGCAGTCACACAGTGGAAGTAGTTCGCCGGTTTCAGCGAGCTTGTAGTCGGCTACTGACGGCTACACATCGGGTGTTTAAAACAGACAGTCGTTAACCCGTTGCTAGATTAGACGATACACCACCAACACCGGTTTGTAAAATGATAGACAGAAGTGGAGAAAGATAAAGAATAAAGAAGTCGCCCACATGCGCTGGACCAATCCAAGGATTTGGGAACGGAATAAGAAGGTGGAAGACGAGAGTTTGAAATCTTTGCAGGCTGGAAGATGGCGGATTGGATCTGGAAGTGGTGATAGGGAAACTTCGTGTTTTTTGGAATTTATTTGTAAAAATATCGATCCAGATAGGACACATGCAGGCCAAAAAACGCTATTTAATCTTGCTGTCCGTCGGCGTCTGTCTAAGTCTTCTGTTCTACTTTGGAGGCTTGCAAGTTCGAGCTAGGAGGAGGACTCCGAACCGGCGTGAGGATCATAGCAGAAATGGTTTACATTCGGGTCCGGATCAGACCTGGCGGCATTTTTCAGACCATTTACAACCGTTTATGCCATGGGATCAATCGGAAAACGAGGATTACAACGTGCACATATCCCCAAAACAGAAAAGGGACGCGAATGCAAGCATTTACAAAGGTAAACGGTGTCGCATGGAGTCCTGCTTTGATTTCTCAATCTGCAAGAAAAATGGTTTTAAAGTATACACCTATCCTCAACAAAAAGGGGACAAAATCTCAGAAAGTTACCAAAATATTTTGTCCGCGATCGAGACATCCAGGTTCTACACATCAGACCCCAGCCAAGCCTGTTTGTTCGTCCTCAGTTTGGATACTTTAGACAGAGACCAGCTCTCTCCTCAGTATGTCCATAGCTTGAAAACAAAAGTCCAAAACCTGCCCCTATGGAACAATGGTAGAAATCACTTAATTTTTAATTTATATTCGGGCACATGGCCCGATTACACAGAAGACTTGGGGTTTGATATCGGCCAGGCCATGTTGGCAAAAGCTAGCATAGGGACCGAGAACTTTAGACCTCGTTTTGATGTTTCTATCCCGTTATTTTCTAAAGATCACCCCAGGACAGGTGGGGACAGGGGCTATTTGAAGTTTAATACAATTCCACCTTTTAGGAAGTACATGCTGGTGTTCAAGGGGAAGCGATATTTGACAGGGATCGGGTCAGACACTAGGAATGCCTTATACCATGTACACAATGCGGAGGATGTAGTCCTACTGACTACCTGCAAACACGGCAAAGACTGGCAAAAGCACAAGGACGCCCGCTGCGATAAAGACAACGCAGAATATGACAAGTAAGTGAAGGGTTCAGTTTTTCTTATCAGTTGTACTAAAGTGATTATTACATGTTGCACTTGTGTACATAGTTGCAGTTAACGCCTTACACTGCAACAGCACTACATTTATTTCCAGGATGTATGCGCTCGAGGAATAGCACTGTGGGGTTTTAACTTGTTCTTGTTGTTTATTAAGTATGTATGAAGTATAGATTCATCAATCTGTCACGTGTAATTGAGTCCGTAAATTACAGTCGTTAAAATTCCAACAGAACAACATCTGTGTCACCGCCATCTCGTCATATCATCATGTCATATGTCAGCCTGCCTGTCGTTTTAAACTTTGCAGTCTCCTTGGTTAATGTCATTAGAACACATTGTCAGGCCTGACAAAATCTGATAAAGGATAACTTGCTAGGTCTTTTTAGGCGTGAATGAAAAATGGAGGCCAACACACCACTAAATTATGAAACTGTGTTTGTGTAAATCATTACTGTCAGACCAAAATATGTTATATATATATATATATATATATATATATATATATATATATATATATATATATATATATATATATATATATAAAACCTTGAGTGTCAATTCAAGATTCTAATATTTTGCCAACTACCGATCTCCCCCACAGATGCTGTGCTTGTGCAATTCACTAACAGTGAAGTGTGCTTCACAGATGAGAAGCATCATTTTAATCCAGATAAGAGAGTCCATCATTCGGGATCCCCGCTGTTGTATGCACAGTGAGCAGATTTATGACAAAGTTCAGTCTAGTCTGCGACGCCCTCTTTGCAGACTTGTACCTTGCATCTGTTTATGTCAATTGAAACTATGGTGCGACGGTGTGTGTTACAGACAATAAAATGCCGAATTTATACACCAGCTGAAGTGGACCAAATCCTGGGCAGTGGCTTCCTCCATTTATGGTAGATGAGACATAAACCACATGTGATGGAGGAAATGGCTCCAGTGTAGTTGTTGTGCAGTTGCAAAATAAGAGATGTGTGACTCGTGCCCTGTATGATGAGTGACACAGGAGTCCCGTCCTGTCCCATCACATCGCACTTTTTAAATGTCGGTGCCCCCCCCCCCCCCCCCCCCCCCCCCCCCCCCACACACACATTCTGACAGTGTAGGGCAGGGCATCCGTATTAGTTAAGAGAAAGAGAAAATTCTTTTAGCGACACGCTGTGCGAACACCAAAATGCGACACCTTTCAGGCAGGCTATTTTTCGGGTTACCAATTTTTTCCTTGTGTTTTTCATTCTCATCCTGTTCCAAGTTTAATTTTTAAAATTTAATTCGCTACAAGAATTCCATTACAGGAGTAACGCAAACCTACTTAAAGCTTTTTATTATGCATAATGTGTTGATAAAAAAAAATAAATAAATAAATAAACAAAAAAAAAAAAACTCCAGGGCCATAGTCTTGAGTTTTACTCCAACTTGAACTCCCAATAAGTTTATTCCAATTATTTGTGAGGATGACGTATTTAAAATCAGTTCATGTCTTTAATGTGGTTGGGTTTTACTGAATGGGTGGGCCAGTGACTTCAGTAAATGGGGTGTGTCAATTAAAATGTCGTTGATATGAGGGTTATAGTGTCTATCTTTGGTAAATATATGGATGCTCAGAAGTCTGTGTACGCCTTTCATTGGTTTAATTTTACAACATCTCATATTGTTTGGGTGAAAATTACAACATCAATTTGTTGAAGCTCATCTGACAAACTAAAGTTTGGTACTGCTCTTTCCACAGCCTTCAGTCCTGCTCCCACCCATTCCCACAGCCTTCAGTCCTGCGCCCATCAGTTCCCATGACATTTAAAATTCTTTATTCTCAGTCTCACCTGTTCCTGCCAGTTTCGTTTCCACCCATTCCATCCATCCAAGAGAAATGTGATCCCGTACCGTGGGAATCGTGTGGGCCCCCGCGGTGATCCCATCCTAATGTCAATCTTGCGTAAAGTGCACACATTTTAATTAAATGCCTTTGACATCATTTATCATCTGTGCGGATGACCAGGACAATGGCATCATTTTAAAGCTTATTTCCAAATACCAAAAAATCTCAAAATGATTAGATGCAAGGTATCGGTCCACTTTAGCTAGAATGATACCCACGCTAAATTAAGCACATTTTATTTTATACTTGTATTGTGAAATGAACCACTTTTTTTTTTGTTCCGATTTCCCACAGTGTTATGGCTTTTTTGATATTTGTACCATAAAAGACAAACGATGGCAAGGATGCATTTTAAAAGGAACCCTAAATTGGAACTTTGTGACAAAATTAAACCTGCCTTTACTTAACAGTACATGTGCATTGGCTAACATACATGAAACATTCAGTCCCTGTGATACAAAAGTGGGAAAAAAAGAAAAACTTCATTTTATTTGAATTATTTATTTAGCTATTGAGGGATCCCCTCCCTGGGCAGCACATTATTGTCACTGCAGGATCTTTTCCAGCCTGGTTCCTGCTTATTAGCTTTTAGATCAGTACAACTCCTTCAGTCAGTGTAATGTCATTCAGTTGGATAGCTTATTGAGCGTTTTCTCAATGTCCACAGACCTCAAAGTTCCTTTCCTAATTACAATGAGTAAAACATGGGATATTCTTTCATGCTACAATTATTTCACTTAACCAGCAGTTTTTTTTTGTTTTTTTTTTTTTTAAATAAGCTGATCGGGAGAAGAAAGGGCATTGTTGAAATTATCCTTTCTTTCTGCTGTAAATATGAGACCTGCAAAACGTTGGGTATCAATGTGAATGCTTGACAATCGTAAAATGTTAATATTAAACAAACCAAAAGTAATCTTGTGAAATAGTATGGGTATGTGACCCTGAGAACTGTTATTTAGACTTCAATCAGAGATGTAGTTAATATTTAATATAGCGGTAGGAGAGATTGGGGATTGAAAACATACAAGAATAGTAATCTTTTTTTTTTTTTTTTTTTTTAGCAATTAGCTGCACCAGATGTTTTTGGATAATCAAACATTTATTTTATTAATTACAAGGTTATTGGAAGGGTTGGTCTGTTTATACAGCTTTTTGTTTTTTTTGTAGAAGTGTTACTGAAATGAGCAGTGTCAGCAACTTGCCTTATACTAAATCTTGTCTGACTGAATTTCCCTCATGAAAGACTGGATCTTTTTAAGTACATTGTATTTACACTGGGTGCAGGACACATTAATTTCCACACCATTAATATTATATTATGTCTCTGTAAAAAAAAAAAAAAAAAAAAAAAGTTATCTGTGTGTTGGTTTTTTGATTTAATTTTTTTTATATTGCAACATGGGGTTCGGTTTATATATGTTGGAATGTCACGTGACTCAATTAAATTGCAAGAGTTGGCAAAGCTGATTTAATCTTGGCTCGGATTCATTGACAACTTTCCTGGGAGGGGAAGAGAAGGGCAGGAGTTAACTTTCCCATGAGACATCTGCCCACTTCTTAGTAGCAGCTAGCATGATGATTAGCTGCAAAAAAAAAAAAAAAAAAAAAAAAAAAAAAAAAAAAAAGTTGAATCCTCTGCCTTCTCTCTGAAGTATTTGATAATCTCAATGTGCCCTGGAGCTATATACATTCAGTATCTGGTAACTCATTAGTGTGCAATACTGTAGAGTCTGAAGTACCAGTAAAATAAATGTAGAGTGGTTATCTGCAGCAAAGATCATTATAGGCTGATCCTGTAAAAACCCTTCAAAAAGATCATTCAAAACAGAAAGATAGGAAACCCAAAAATGGAAATGGTACCAAATACACTAAAGATAAGACAGAAGACAAAGTATTTAATTTATCAAGTAAAACTTTAACCACATCCCAAAAAGACAGTATTGAGTAAAGGACTTAAGTTTATACTGACTAAAAAATACATTGCTAAAGATAAACTGGCCAGCGAATTAAGGAAGTGGGAGAGATGCATGAGATTAGCAGAATATTGGACTCCTCTGGATGGAAATGATAAATGGTTCGATATGTATGGTATATTGAAGTACTGCAGTTAAACAATAAACAATAGTAGGACTAAAGAAACAAATATGAACTTAATTTAACCACTATTGAAGAACAAGCTATGGCTCAATTGTTAAATAATGATGATATAAGTATAAGACCAGCAGATAAAAGTTTGGCACTAGTGATAGTGAACACAGATGACTATATGAAATCTGTAGAATGTTTTAAAAAACAGTTATTTAACATTTGTTGATAAGAATTACAAACAAAATGATGGTACAGCAATAGAATCTAAATTAGGAATGCATTTTGCCAGTACATACATGGGGAAGTGGGAAGAACAATTACTTAGAAATTTGGAAAGAGGACCTTTAGAATACATTTGGTTTATAGATGATATTTTTGGAGTTTGGACAAATGGAGAAGAATCTCTGTACCAGTTTCATAAAATAGCAAATGAAATGCACAGTAATATTAAGGTGGACCTTCGATGGACAAGAAAAGAAATAGAATTTTTAGATACCGTAGTAAAACTTGAAGAAGGTTCAATTGAGACTGACCTCTTCTATAAACCTACTGACATGCACCAGTATTTACACATGTCCTCTGGGCATCCAATACACACTAAAAGGGCAATCCCAAAGGGGCTAGGAATAAGAATATGAAGAATATTCGGTAAAGAAAGTGACTATGTAAAACAAAGAAAAGTATTAAAAATAAATAATAAAAAAGAGGATAGAAAGAAAGAATTATAGAGACGGAGTTAAGAAAAGTGGATAAACTAAAAAGACTATAAAAATAGAGATAAAAAGGTCAAAATAGTCCCATTAGCAATGACTTACTCTAAACTTTTGCCTGATATTTCTAAGAAAGTTTGGAAACACTTGCAGTTTCTACATAATTCAGAAAAATTGAAAAAAGTATTTGCCCCAGTTGAAGCATTCAAAAGAGAAGCTAATGTAGGTAATATTTTAGTTCACAGTAAACATAAAGGAATAATTGACAGAATAGGTTTACAAATATTTGCACTAGTACATGTAAAGTCTGTAAGTACATGGACAAAAGTAAAAATATAATTAAACATAAGAACAACACATGAATACTAATACCTACTTTAAAAATAGCAATGTTATTTATGGAGGAGCCTGTGAAAAATGTGATGAAATAAAATATGTTGGAGAGACTTGAACAACTTTATATAAAATAATTCAGGACCACCTTTCATTAATTAGAAAAAAAAAAAAAAAAAAAACTTGAATGAACCAATAGTACAGCACTTCACCAGTCAAGGACATGACATAAATGATGTAAAGTTTGTATCGGAACAGCTAAAATTTAGACAATGCGACATACAGAATAAAAGAAAGTAAACAGACAAATAGACTGGATATAAAATTAACATTATATAAAATAATGTTAATTAGAATTAATACAGATTTAAAGATGAAAGTAAAAGATGATGTCACAATATATAGAATACCATTACATCATGTAAGAATAAATCATGGATTTGAATATAAACAATAAGTGTACCTCCAATGTTTTGATTCAAACACATGCTGCTTTGAGAAATATGTACAACATAGCGAAACATTGGGCAGCTGGCTTTTTGATCGATCGATCGATCTATCTATCTATCTATCTATCTATCTATCTATATATATATATATATATATATATATATATATATATATATATATATATATATATATATATATATATATATGTGTGTGTGTGTGTTTGGCTCCACTCTTTCCATATACAACCTATTTATCCATACAGAGAAGCCATGCAGTCTAATTGGACAAGGGGAAGTTATGGTAATTCCGTTTCTCCTGTGTTGTCGGAGAGACTGTATGAAAATAGTTTTCATTTTATCATACACATAAGCTAGTCTAGCATAACCTGCAAACAGTAATTGTGGTGTTGCTTTATATACATAATCCAAAATAGGCACTTTTTCATGCCAAAAACAAAACTACTGATATTCTTGGAAGCCATTATGAAGAAAAAAAAATCCTGCAATTGCAACTAGGCTGACCTTGTTTTCCAGTTTGTTCACTAACAAATACAAAGCTATCTTTGACAGTGTACATTTTGGGCCTCTAGAGATGGGTGGTTCTTTTCAGCTGGTATGATCTGAGGCTAATGCTGTCTTTGCAGGGGGTCTTTGATGTCTTGAAACTGAGAAATTGGCAACATGAACATACAGTGGGCACCTCTATATGCTTCCATTGGGGAAACGCCTGCATTGCAAATGTTCTCCCAGTAATAATTCAACAGTTATTTTACAGTAAATATCTGCTTATTGATGCTCAACTGCTTGCATGCTTGGTGAAAGTGGCTTTCCAGCCAGCCTTGTATAATCATTATAATTGCTTCCGGGGTGGTATTTCCCTTTCAATTATAATTATTTACGTGCCATTTGTTTTGTGTTTTCAGCTCAATCTTGAAAGGCATGCTTGGTGTCCCAAAGAGAAGTGCTTGCACAGATTTAACTTTTTGTTTCTATGCAACCAAGACTTGCCAGTACTGATGGCTTGTTCTATTTGTAGTCTCATTGGTGTTGCCACTACAGTACCAAGTCAATATTGCTAATCTGTAATCTGCATTTATTGTATCTAATAGGTGCAATATGAAACCCACACTACCATTTACTCAAGTATGAGTTTTTTTTTTTATTTATTCTTTGCAGGATGGTGTTTACACATTCTCTTCTTAACGACAGGTGTTTCAGTTCGAGCCTAATAAAATCCTGACTGTCTGTGAGAATAACGGATTTATGATGAAAACCTGTCTTGTCAATAGCAGTTTATATTTTTTTTCAAAAGTTTAATACACTTGTTCAGGTGTTGAGATTACATTATTTATTTTACATGGTGTGCATGTAATGGTGTTAAACTGAGACAAGGGCTTGTTCTGGAATTTCAAGTGTATTCGTTTCCTAAACCCATTTTTATCCCCCAGTAGTGCATATTCTGTAGTGGAGGCGTACATGTGCAGGTCATGTATCTAGATCATGAATTATTATGAAACTGGCTGAGTACATTCTTTCATACATATGCTTTTGATAGTGGAAGAATATGGCGATTTAAAGAAAATCTGTCTGTCTGTCAGCCTGACTGTCTGTTCCGAGTCAGTCTAACTGCCTTTCTGTTACTCTGATATTTGAGTGCATGATAATCTCGAGGTATTTTGAGTCTGGTCTATCTTGTCTGTATACTAACTTTATATATAGCAAACCACTTTTTCATTTGTGATGAAACTAGGTTTGGATATACTTCAGTGCATGCTATTAAAGGTGTCAGAATTTCGAGGTATATGGAGGTGTCCTGTCTGTTTGAATGTCACATTTATGATTAGAGAGAGAATAGCATGTGTCCAATTATGTAGAGGCTTGGTTTATACATTTATAGCACAAGTTAGTGAGACTATGTAAAACTTAATAGCTCTAATTTAGAATTTACAGCTGTTTGTGTGTTTGGGAGGGTGACTGTCATCGAAGGGTTTATTGTATTTCAGGAACAGGCAGCATTGAGATTCACAACAGTAAGTGAACAAAGGACTGAAAGGAAGGAAGTGGTAATGGTTCCATTGGGACAGTGTAGGCATTTTGTTGTTTCATTGATGTGGGAGGGGCAGTTGCTGAGTGAATGCTACTTTACTCCTAAACAGGGTTGTTCATGGCATGACTGGATTAATTCATTAAAACATGATAAGGCAATGTCCTATTGGTTACTTCAGTCAGCTTTTTACCGAATGTGGTAAGGTGCAATGGAAGTGTGTTGATGTGCGTTCTCCATTATTAGGTCTAGTTTACAAAACTGTTTAAACCCGTGTTTTTCAATAGAAACTTTGTAACTGAGTGACATAAACACTTTTAAAGCAGGTGTAGAATTTGCCTTTGATAAACAGTTTGAAATTTCTTGCAGAATCGTTGCTGGTTTGTATCTCAAGGGGTCAGTTGAAATCAAACCATGCATTGATAGTATATTGCATTCAAACTTTTTGACTATTAAATAACCCTTCAAAAAATTTTTTTTAAATGTTTTTTGTCTGCAAATCTTGGAAGTGAAGGTGCCACTAAAGCCATTTATGGGTAGAAATGGCTTTCAAAACTTGCACCTTTCTGAAGCACAGTGAGTTGATTCTGCTACAGGATATACATTCTCCAAATATTTAAAACTGCAAGCAGCAGCAGTTGTTACCCTGCCTTTGCCCTCACCTCAGCAGATACGAATCGAAAATGTTCCCCTGTCTTTTTACACCATTTTACTGGTAGCACGCTGCACTTTGTAGTTGACATTCATGTCTCTTTGATGGATTAGAATGAATAATGTGCTGGTGCCAGTGGGTAAAGTCGGAGTTACTCAACCTTTCCACTGTTTGTTCAACAATTCCCAGCTACCGCTCCATTGTGAAGCAGCTTAAACCATTGCAAAGGAATGCTTGTTCTCTTTAACCCTTGAGAAGGGCAGTCTGACCTTTCCTAGCACAACCAAAAAACACACAGCCAGCCGGTGATTAGAGCTACGGGGGGTGAGGGGTTAAAATGGTCTTAGACAACATGGCTGCTTGATACTTTTATTGTGCAAATTGAGATTACTGTAGGAATTCCATGCCCATTAACACTACAAGGGCAGTTTGCTCTATCTAATAGTACATGCTTATTTTTTCTATTGAATTCTTACTTTAAAAAAGTATATTTAAACATAGTAATACCACATGTGTAATGAAATGTTATACATCGCTTAATTAATGTACACACTGTTAAGTAACAGTATAGAGTAAATTTAAGAATTTTAATAGAAACTGGCATAGAAAAGGATTTTGCTTGAAAGGTGACAAACACACACACACACATATATATGTGTGTGTGTTTCATAATAAGCACACCACCAAGTCAAAAATAATATTCCTGCTTAGTATTCTCCCAGTGGGCTTCGACAGCTGTAGAAATGAACCTAAGCACATATTTATTTTTGTTTTGGCTGCACTGTAAGCAAGCTTTCAGCTTAGAGTTAATCCTATATAAACCTTTTGTAATATATAAATTAAGCTGGCATCCTTCTTGTCAAGGCAGTGATGTGATCTAAGAATTCTTGACAACTGTCTTACAGTGCAGATAAAAGTCATGTGTCTTGCCTTTTGGTACCAAGACATACACCTAGAGTGTAGTCGGTTTCATTTGTCCCCTTAATCTCTCTGCAAAAAAAATAAATAAAAAATGTTCAAGTGATTTATTTATTTTTTTAAAGTTCACACTGAAAAACCTTGTGTCAATGGTATTTACCTTTCTTACCTCGTATGATGAACTCCACACACAGAATGAACTCCCAGTTTCCACGTTGCTTCAGTCAGGAGAAAAAAAACAAACAATCTCATTGATATAATCTTTCTTGGCACCAAAGTAGTGTCCCTCCTCCTCCTATATAACCTCCCACATCCTTTAGCATTGTCCAAATTTCTCCTGCATATGCTTGGGTCCGGACGTAGTTATAACTGTGCTTCATTCATGGGGGTGGGGGGTGTTTTATATATTACTTTTTTATTTCTTTTTCTTCTTCTAATAGTTTATTTTCTATTTTCTATCAGTGTGTTATACACATGCCTTCTGTTTGTCCACAGTGTGGTTCCCCACTTGCACCTTCTTGTGTTTGAAATGTATGTCTAATGTGTGTTGACATGTCGGACACATGGATACAAGAGGGAAGGGCTCTATCGCCCCCAGTTTTGCTGTCTGAAAGAACCCACTCTTCATCCTCAACAACAACAAAAAGACCAAGCAGTTCCAGGGAAAAATGGAGCATGACTCCCCTGAAAAAAGAGAACTGCAAAATACACCCGAGACAGCAGGGAGAATGACGTGCTTCCTAAAACAGTGGCAGGCATTACTGAAGTTTCAGCAGTGAATGCTCAACCAACTCCTGCACTGTTAACAATGCCAACAGTGACCAAAGATATTTTTTCCGGTGGCTGCAGGAGTTTGAGGGCTCAAGGCAGGCTCTGCCTCACTAGCAAGTAAACTGGCCGGCAGTTTCTGATACTGCAACAGCATGGAGTGCACGGGAAAACGATTACTCTGCAGACGCACACAGCCTGGGAGATGATGACGTCATGGACCCTGAGCAGGATGAAGATGCTTCAGTGGCTGGAGACGGTACTGCAACGGTGTATACAAATGCAGATGCGGTTTTAAAATGAGTGTCATCATCCCTCAACATTACTACCCAGACAGGTACTGAAGAGGACGATTTTCAAATCATTGATGCAAAGGATAGGAAAGTCTTTGAAGGGTTCCCCTTCCCTGATGGAGTCTAGAGGCCTGTTGAGGCTCTCAGGGTTAAGCCAGCTTTTGCTCCACCACATCTTCGTAGAGTAGACAAATTCTACAGGATATTTACAAATCATAAAAGTAATTTAAATTGCCTAAAGTAAACACTATCATCGCAATACCTGTGCATCATACAGATGATTATTATTATTATTATTATTATTATTAGTATTAGTTCATTTAGCAGACTCATTTGTCCAAGGCGACTTACAGAGACTAGGGTGTGTGAACTATGCTTCAGCTGCAGAGTCGCTTACAACAACGTCACCACAAGGAGGTAAGTGACTTGCTCAAGGTCAAAGGTTTAGACAGCAGCCAAACCAATCATCATTTGGGGGACAAAACCGGTTTCAACAGAGCCAAAGTTTCAGGTAATAGGGATCCTGCCGGGGCTATAATAAAGGAAGAGGTAGCCAATCTACGTCTTCCTGACATTGTCCGCTCACACCCCCTCACATCTACCAGTGGGGGGGGGGAGTGTCACATTTTCTAACAAATTGGCAGAAAATAACATCAAACACCTGGGTCCTGGGGATCGTACAACATGGATACAAGATATCATTCCAGCATCAACGGGTCTCATGGAATGGTCACATCCAGAAGGAGTCTTTTTCCAGGAAGAGAGAAAATCTATGCTCCTTTTCCTCGCCATAGAATGGGTCCCTTCATCTTCTCAAGGGCAGGGCCGCTACTCCAGATATTTAATTCACAAAAAGAATGGGAAGTTCAGACCCATTCTAGACCTCAGAGGTCTGAACAAGTACATTTAGGCAGAAAGGTTCAAAATGTTATCACTGGCCACCATCATCAAAGCAGTTCAACCAGGGGACTGGCTGGTTTCAATAGATCTGAAGGGTGCCTACTTCCATATCCCAATACACAAGGATTTCAGGAAATACCTACGGTTTGCCATCAAGGATTGTCAATACCAGTTCAAAGTACTTCCTTTCGGTATCTCCACAGCACCCAGGGTATTCACCACGGTAATGGACGAAGTAGCAGCACATCTGCGGAGCAATGGCATCCATACACAGACCATTAGTTAGTACTTGTTCCATCCAAGAAATGGTGTAGAAACACAATTCTTTATCTTTTTTTCATGACCTTGGTCTGTTGGTAAACAAGGACAAATCATCACTCTGCCCGACACAGTCGTTAATCTTCCTGGGGGCACAATTCAACACAATCTCAGGAAGAGAGTATCTCACGGAAGAGAAGGTGAACGCCATTCATCAAAAGGCAAGTCAATTCAGCGTAGGAGGCAAGCCAACAGCAACAATTTTTGGGCCACATAGCATCATCAGTTTACCTGGTAAGAGATGCAAGGCTACACATGAGACACACACAGAGGTGTCTCCTTTCGAACCCTTTCAGATTCCCTCCTCATCAAGGTTTCACCAGGAGCTGCAACAAAGGCAAGATGGGACTACAGCTGTCCCAACAACCCTGACACTTTGCCTGTATACAGATGCCTCACAACTAGGGTGGGGAGCACCCTAAGCACACAGAGGGGAGCACACAGAAACCCAGACATCAGCAAGGAGAGTAAGTGAGCTCCAAGCACTGGTGATTAACCCTACTTCCAGTCATTCAGGGACAGGATTGTCTGTTGCAAAATCCCCAATTCCTACCTAAGGTGGTAACAAGTTTTCATATCAACCAGCTCATAACTTTTCATGATTGTTACCGAACACCCCATAAATCAGAAGTGGCTAGACACCACCTAATTGATGTACGGAGAGCACTGAATTTATTTCTACATTCACAGCAATATCAGTAAGAGACCATTAGGACACTCGGTAAGAGGCTTGGCTACTTCTTGGGCAAAATTAAAATCCATCCCAATCCAGGACATCTGCAGTGCTGCTACCTGGGTTTCTCTCGAGACCTTTATAAAACATTTAAAATTTAAATGTGTCTTGGTCTCATTCAATCTTTACTCACTCTGTATTGTCTGTGGCTTCTTCCACTGATATCAAACCTGCCACCCTTTATTATTTTCCTTTGGTAGAGTTCACTCTGTGTGTGGAGTTCATAATTCTAAGAAAAAAAAAAAAACATATTACCAGTAATCAACGTCTTTTATATCCTGTGCCTACCTTTTATTTTAAAGTGCTTTTGAATAATCATTCTTCCAGTAATGCATTCATTCAGGCAGGCAGGCAGGCAGTGGATTATTTTAAAAGCAGCATACAACTGTACATTTTTTCTCATTAGTTTGAATTATTTGTAGAGGTACACTCGGTTTTCCAAGTACTGCACACTCAGTAAAATTACTAACTCTTCTATGTTATGAAGCAATAACATTTTGCATATAACAGATAATTCAACAAATAGCCATTTTAAACCATGATAGTGGTTGTTATTTTGGCTTCATTAAAAAAAAAAAAAAAAATAATGATATCACAAGCATTTTTTTGGAATTGCATATTGCGACGAATGGAATTAAAAACAGTCAAAAATGTGAATGATTTCCAGCGGTAAGCCATCGCTTCCTGATTACTTTACAAAGGGGTCATATGAAGCACAATAAATTGTCACAAATTCAATACGTTATTAAATTTACTTTCAGTCAATACAAAAAAAAAAGATGTTTTGGAGAAACCTTTCTGCAGTGAGAATCTTTTCTAATGTTTTAGTGTTTTTTGTCTTCACATAAGCCCCAGCTTGGTGTGCCCCAAAGCGTTTTCTCACGCAGCTGAACCAATCAACGTTTTGTTTCATAACTTGCTTTTGAACTTTGTGAACCGAGCAGTGGTTGTCCAGAAACTTTACCGGCACTCATTTAGTTTTATTCATGATTCATGGTGAAAGAGAAGAGAAGGGGAGGAGAAAGAACCAGAATGTCTGGCAGAGAAAATTACTTTTGAGAACACCGAGAGATTTGACTTGTCTGCAGACAATGTCTGAGCTCCAGCCCCCCCCCCCCCCCCCCCCCCCCCAGTATTTTCTGACAGTTCCTTTTTTCAAACTGTTTTGGCAATTTGTTACTGGAACAATCAGTTTTTTTTTTTCCCCATGCTCATTTGTAACTTCAGATTAAAGGTGATAGATGAAGCATTTTGTTTTGAATAGTTGAGACATATCCTTTGAATTGGGATAGTGGAGGTGTTTTTTTGTGTTTTGATAAACGCTAAAGGGTTCAAAATGGCTAGATTGCCTTTTTAATATTGTCTTTTTTAACAGCTTAACTTGCATAACTTAAAAATGTGTCTCTCAGATTTTTTAGTTTAATTAAGGATTTATGATTGGGAGTTTGAGACAGGATGAGTGGGGGTGATGACGACTATGTATTTTACCCATCCACTTTTTGCTTTTATTCTATGTTTTGTTATGGTTTGGCATTTTAAATGGTTTAAAATGAAACATAAAGTGGAAAGGCATTCAGATGGCTTCAGAAAGCCGGCATTGATTTAAAAAAAAAAAAAAAAAATACACCGCACCCTACGCAAACATTGGTTTTACCCATGGTCTGCACTGTATAGTAATATTTAGTTATAACTAATATTATCAGCACTGTGAAATGAATGCAGGAAAGGTTTTCAGTTTAGGCTAGATAGTTTGGTTTGTATTCACTTAAAAAAGGCAAGAGAGAACCAGACTGTTATATATTGTTTGAATAAAGTAAGTTAGCAGGGTAATGATCCTGCGTGAGGGTATAGGTACAGGCAGGTATGAATGATTTTTAAGTTCAATACCAACCCAAAATAAAATGTTCCTGTTTTTAAGCAGTGGTAATAATCATAAGAAGTGATATTTCAAAATGACAGAAGATAGTTTTCACTTTAGTGAAGTAGGCTACAATATTTATTTTCAATAAAAACTTTTGTTTATTGAAATTAATGTTCAGTTTTCATATTGAAGCTTGTTGTGTACTATTCATTGTCGAACAAGTAGTGTAGGAATTTGCTTGTATCGTGCAAGACGTTGTTCAAATCAAATAAGCTTATTTGTGTATAAAAAAAAAAAAAAACAACAATAGAGTTGCAGTCCTTTCGCAGCCAGTGTCATCTGTATGGCACGTAGCAGAAATGGTAATGTAATTAAATGTCCCTGGCAGTGGATTCTCTCTGTTTCGTGCATGCAAGAACTTGCAGAATGGATAAAACTGTTGAATTTTAAGAAAATGCATTTGAGAGCAAAACATTTTATGACAGTTTTTACTTTCAGAGCTGAAGAGGTGCCGGGGCAAATATTCTGAGAGGACTGGTCTGTTTTCAAGACAATGTCTTTCTGCAATTTTCCGTGATTCATGTGTTTTACACAAGCTGACAGCCATAGACTATTGTCACAGGATTACAGTATAGTATACTGTCAAGAGTTTCCCAGCTACCCATACAGATAGGCCTTGCAGTGCTAAAAGGGAGTGTTACGGTTGGGGATTTTTAAAAATTAGTTTGTTAGTCATGTTTGTAGCAGGGTATATTTTGTCATTTCAGCTGCTGCTGTGATTTAGATGGCAAGTTTTTATTGTTCTCCTTCAAAGGCCACAATAAAGATAATTTAAGAAAGTCGTAAAATCAGCCCCCAGTGGGAATGGGCATTAAGCTCTGTAATCTGGTTTTGTAATTTGTTGCAAAGTTGGAAGCGAGAACTGTTGCAAAGCTGGAAGCGAGAACTGTTGGCAATTCTGTTTTCTTTTTAAGCGTCTGAGATTGGGACTGCCACTGTTCTTCTGGCTGCTTGTCAGCAAAGTTCAGTGGCTTTAAAACTCCACCTTTTTTAAACAATACAGACCACGGTATGAGGCTTTGACAGTTTTGTTTCTTGTTTTTAGTTTGTTTCAGGGAATGTGGCAGGAAACATCAGGAAACACTAAGAAGAGATTTCTTTCTTTCTGGCCTGTCATTCATGGGAATGTGTGTGTGTGTGTGTGTGCTTTTTTTTTCTTTCTAATATACAGTGCCTATAGGAAGGGGGGGAGGGGGGGTGAAAAAACAAATAGATTAAAAAATAAAAACCTGAAGAGTCTTCATTGGATAATAATTCACCCTCTTTGCTATGATACTCCTAAATTAGCTCATGTGCAACCAATTGCCTTCAGAATTCACACAAGTTAAATGGAATCCATCTGTGTGCAATAAAAGTGGTTCACATGATTTCAGATTAAATAGACCTGTCTTTGTACGGTCCAGCAGTTGGGTAGTGCAAGAATACTACCCTGAAGACCAAGGAGCTTTCAAAACAACTCCGGGATAAAGATGTGGAAAGGCACAAATCAGACGATGGGTATAAAAAGATTTTAAAGACATTGAATATCCCTTGGAGCACCGTCAAGTCGATCATTAAGAAGTGGAAGATATACGATACCACCCAGAATCTGCTTTGAGCAGGCCGTCCTCCCAAACTGAGCAGCCGTGTAAGAAGGGCTTTGGTCAGAGAAGCCACTAAGAGGCCAATGACAACTCTGAAAGACCTACAGCATTCCATGGCTGAGATGGGAGAAACTGTCCATGTATCAACAATAGCTGAGGTACTCCACAAATCTGGCCTGTATGGAAGAGTGGCAAGAAGGAAGACATTTCTGAAAAAAGACCATGTAAAGTCCTACATGGAATTTGCAAAAAGACATGCGGGAGACTCTGAAAAGATGTGGCAGAAGATTATGTGGTCCGATGAAACAAAAATTGGAAATATTTGACCTGAATGCAAAGCATTATGTCTGGCATAAACCCAACACAGCACATCACCCTGGTAACACCATCCCTACTGTGAAGCACAGTGGTGGCAGCATCATGCTATGGGGATGCTTTTCATCGACAGGGGCTGGGAAGCTTGTCAGGGTATTGGGCAAAGTGGATGGAGCTAAATACATGTAAATCCTTGAGGAAAATCTGCTTCAATCTGCAAAAAACCTAAGACTGGGACGGAGATTCACCGTTCAGCAGGACAATGACCCCAAGCACATAGCCAAAGCGACACTGGAGTGGCTTAAAAACAAGAAAGTGAATGTTCTAGACTGGCACAGTCAAATCCGGACTTGAATCCGATTGAGAATCTGGCAAGACTGTCCACCAACAATCCCCATCCAACTTGACAGATCTTTAACAATTTTGCCAAGCGGAATGGGCGAATATTGCACAATCCAGATGTGCAAACCTGGTAGAGATTTACCCCAAAAGAGTCACAGCTGTAATTGCTGCCAAAGGTGGTTCTACCAAGTATTGACTCAGGGGGGTGAATACTTATCTAACCAAGACATTTCAGTTATTTTTTATATTTCACAATAAAAATTTTCTTGCCTCTTCGAAGTGTTGAGTAGGTTGTGTAAATCAAAGGGAAAAAAATCTCATTTAAATGCATCAAGATTTCAGGTTGTAACACAACAAACTGTGAAAACATCCAAGTGGGGTGAATAATTACTATAGGCACTGTACATACTAGATTATTCAGTGGTTGCCAAGGCTGGGGATTAGCGAAGGCTTTAATACAGCAGTGGTGCATTATACCGTTACATTGCTACAAAACTGTGACTAACCTTCTGGTGTTTAGAACGTGGCAAACTTATAAAAGTGCCCTGACAACTATCCGTATATCCAAATAAACATTTTTGAAGGCAAAAATTGTCTGTCAGAAATTTGTCGCAGACAAAAAGTATTTGGACAGTTTAAAAAAAATAAAAAATAATTGAAGAAAATGAGAAAAACCACAAAGAATGTTATTTTTCATTGTATGCATGATATGTAATAATTTGTTTTATTATTAAGCTGAATCTGTACTTTAATGTATATTGGCACATGTGTATGTATGTGTGTGTTGGTAAATATGGACTGGAGAGGAGGGGTATAGTGGAAAATGATGATTGACCCAAGGGAAGACTGTTGTTACCAACAGGGCTATAATGGCCAAAGTCGTAGGCATTGCACCCAGAGCCTGCAGTACGTTTAATATATGAATCAGTCAAGAAAATAAGTGAGGCAAGGTTGGATAGTAAATATGACTTATATATTTTGTTTAAATAATGTAGCTGATACAGCACATGTAAATAAATATTAACTTACATATATTGTTTAAATATGTATGATACAACATAAAAAATATATAACAGAAAATGCTTTTGAAGTGCATACCGCATAGTTATCAAAGGTTTTTTTTTTTTGGCATACAGCTCTCCGTCTGGTTTGCTGACTGCTGCATAATCCAGTTTGTTTGAATTTAAGAAAACTATGACAGTGACTTTAGTCACCATTTTAGTGTTTGGAGCATCTTTCTTTTGTAGTATGTTTTGTAATTCATTTTCTGTTAAGTCAAAGAATCGGTGCTCTGCCATTTTATCCTGTTGTATGGAATGGAAATGAAAGATGTTCCTTTGAAAAGGGGCTGGACTGAGATGTGAACCAATCACATGACAGATGGAGGCTATTGTCTGGTGTTGTAAGGAAGTCAAGGCAATAGTTCAATCTGTTTTGCTCTTCTAATGGTGGTGTTTTAACCAATCACAGATTTGTGTGTAATATATATATTAGACACACACACACGCAGTACTGTGCAAAAGTTTTAGGCAGGTGTGAAAAAATGCTGTAAGAATGCTTTCAAAAATAGACATGTTAATAGTTTATATTTATCAATTAACAAAATGCAAAGTGAGTGAACAGAAGAAAAATCTACATCAAATCCATATTTGGTGTGACCACCCTTTGCCTTCAAAACAGCATCAATTCTTCTAGGTACACTTGCACAAAGTCAGGGATTTTGTAGGCATATAGTCAGGTGTATGATTAAACAATTATACCAAACAGGTGCTAATGATCATCAATTCAATATGTAGGTTTGATCTACCTACTGTTGAGTGTATTCCCAAAATGGGATTTCTTACTTTCTGTTTGGGAAAGCTTCTTGATACAGTTGTGTACATGTGTTTGTTTAGGATCTTTTCAAAGCTATTATAGTTTCATCATAATTGAAAGTTGGACTTTCTTAGGAAATAACATCATTTGGTTTTGAATTAGTTAGTCCCTCCCAGGCAGCAGTAATACACAGTGAAGTGTGTAATTACAAGTAATAAATATGTTTGTAGGTTTGTTCAAGTACTGGGGCAGCAGTGCCATAATTCCTGAAGGTGTTGCGCTCCAATTAAATTTGCCACTTGCCTAATTCATTACTCTTCAATTATATACATTCTAGAGTGAAGTTACTATGGAGAACCTATAGGGCTGAATATCAGACTGAAGTGCGAGAAGGACAGTAATAATTGATTGCATTCAAGAATCAGAAGCAGAAATGCAACAAAAAAGGTCAAAAATTAAAATGAAAAGTTTACCATAGCAAGCTGAAAGTTTGAACTGCAATAAACTAATGTTGTCTTTTGCCAATCAAATCGTCGGGTGTCTAAATAAAGTTTTGAGTCCACACAAACAGATTTGTTTTGTATCTGTTGCATCTTCTTTAGCAGCAGCATCTATCCCAGATATAATAGATTTGGTCATTGTTTGACAATGATTTAATTGCGGCAGCTTTCCTAGCAAGGTGATTGGCTGATATCTTTTCAGCCAAAAAAAGCAGTTTGAGACATTACCATAATGAAAAACAGTAAGTGCATTGTGAGTTTTATACAAAAGCAGGGTCAGCTGTTGCAGGGGAAAGTTTCTTTAGGTTAACTGACCATTTGATGAACTTGTGTACACCAACGAAGGCTAGAATAATGTTACTGAAGCACCTGCTGAGATGAAAAAACACATGTAACGTAGCTTACCTAATTGAACTAGAAAATCTTGGTCACTAAATTTAGCTCTCAGGTTGTGCTAATGAAGACAGATTGTTTGGAAATATCTAAAATATGACAATGTGCTTGCAAAATATCTAAAAATATTAACATGCGGCGTTCATTGTAGTCATATGCTGCATATATTAGCCTAATCGTTCAATGGAATGAGGCACTTTAGTGTCTTAAAAAGGTTTTGTTGTATTTTAAGCACTTGAATATGGTACCAACCAACTTTTCCTTAAGTGGCACCAAACAATTGGATTTGGTGACCTATTTTTATGGCCAAGGAGCAAGGCCCGTAAGGCATAAAGTTTGTCTGGAACCTTGACTGTGTAAATACAAGACTAATCAATATTTTACATGCATATTTGTTAAAGAACGAATGTTGTTAAATTCTACATGTTTACACTTGGTCTTTTAAGCTAATTATTACTTCCTTAACTATTATGTCTGCTAGTATTTATGTGTTTTATTTCTTTCCCTAGACAGCAGATCATATTAGTCTGTAAATCCATGGGATGGGTCTTGGCAGAAACTCGGGCGCTACTGTACAAGTACAGTTGAATCCATTCAGGGTTGTTCTTGGCATCTGTTGTGCAGAGTGCCCTTTCATTGAGTCAGTTACTGAGGCTGAATAAAAATTTTTAGAAAGTCAGACGAAGACAGTGTGACCCAGTGATCTGTTTACCCACCCTGAAGAATGTATTGGCCTTTGATCAGGGAATCTGAGATGTTCAGCCAAAAATATGACAAGGCGAGAAGTAGCTCTGCTTTGATCTCGGCCAGCACAGTTGTTTGTGAAAGTAGCGCTGGTGTGTAACAAATGCTATACGCTCCTGTAATTTCGACTGTAGAGAAACCTTTGTGTACAACTAAGAAGATTCCATTTTGGCATGGATTGGGACCTACCCCAACCTGATTTAACAAAACACTTCAATACTTTACCAATCCAAACTAAAGGTTATTTAAATCTATCTGTTGATGCATGTGTTGGCTGCCTTTTATATGTTTGTGAAGCAATGTAGACCATGTGTATGTAATAAGCCTGGTGATGTCTCCTGTTATTGGTTCTCCTGATATCCTTTCATGCCCTCTATCATTGGTCTCCATCCATTTCCTCACTAACACAGACTGAATAAAGGTGTTTAAATTATTTACAACCGCTTTCAGCGTCCTGCCTTCTCAGACAACACATTAAAAACAATGCAGGGCAAATCCTGGCTAGATGGGCTTTCATTTTAAGACCTGAGGATGACAGAAGCAAGAAAGTTGTTAGAAAATTACATGTATTTTCTATCACTTAACATATACTTTTTTTTTTTAATATCGTAAAATCTGTTCAGTATCGTAAAATCTGTTTTGGGCTGTATAAAATGTCATTGCATATGATGAAAAAGTATCTGAGGAACAGTGGCCTTGTCATATAAAATTCATATCGTATATCCTTCTTTTCTTCTTGGTAAAACCTGTACATTTAGTAAATCACTGCAGTTGTTAGTCATGTATTTTTCTTGCTTACATCAAACGCACAGAATTCCTTTTGAGTAAGGAACCAAAAAGCTTATACGAAAAGAAGTGCACCATAAAGTAAATCAATTATTTTTTTTTTTCTATTATTATTTTTTTATTTTATTTTTTATTTAAGTTTGTGGTTCTGGTACTTTTTCAATGGGATTTACTCCCTCTGGTCTTTGTATCCTTTGAATGTATTTGGTAAGGCTGAATATTTTATTTCTGTGCTCACATTACCAGACCTAATAGAATTGCTGTTTGAAGGGAAAAAAAATGCCTCAGCAGAGGGTAATGTCAAAGCCAGCACGCTGAGCACAATTATAAATTGAAAGGAGAATGGTGTTCAGGGCAGCTGAATGACTGTATAAAATTGTCAGGAGCGGTGTGGAAAAAGAGTGTGTTAGCAGTTGCAATTTAGTGCATGGTTGACTTAACTGGTTATGTTGTTGTAGTGGTCACAGCTGACTGACTTTTCCAAGCAGCTAACTTTGTTTCAATTTGTTTTCAAATGGATAAAAAAGAAGAAATGTGGGGAAAACATGTACTCTTAGTCAAATTAAACTGTCTTGAATTATTTAAAGAAAACAGTCTCGTCTCCAACAACTTAGTAATATGATTAATGGAAATGTACCCGGTGTGTAATAGATTCCAAATTAATTGCTTCTTCCATTACTGTGTTGTTCCAACAGTTCAGTGTTGAGGGACACATGCCAGTTTGGTTTCAATCTATTTAACTGGGATTCGTGATAACAAAATAAAATCCCTATCTTTCTTGTGTTTGTGTGATGTCATTAAAGTGGGTCTATAATTCAAAACCTGGTGGAATTCAAGAAATAGACAGGGTTTTCTATTTCATGCTGCACTACAAATTTACTTTGGGTTGGCTTTATACTGGCTAAAGTGGGCTTTCATCCTTGGGGCATCCATTTATTCAAACAGTAATTTCCATGCTTGGTCTAGGTGTGGGAAGGTTCTGTATATTTGAGATTCAAGAGAATTCATTAAGTGGTCATGTAAAAATATATGTTCTCCTTGATTATTTTGTGAAAAAGATATATTGGTCTGTTGGTGTGGGTATTGTGTATTGGATATATTTATATATAAAAAATTAGAAACATAATTCCAGTCAGGAAACAGTTTTGTAAAGTGCAATTTCTAAAGCAGTGACATTCTTTTAAGAGTTGACCATGTGTTATGACCTAATACTGGTTTCCATGTTTATGCTGATTTCTAACTGCACAAGCCTCCATTTAGGTATTTCCTAGATTGATTTCAGATAGGTCTTGGTCTGGCTAGTTGAGAAAAAAGAAAATTTATTTCATAACAGTTGTGCGACAGATTTATTGGACTCTTCCAGTGCGGTCATGGAGTCAATACAACATGATGTAAAGTAGTTCTGTTATTTCCCATTTTTGTTCTTTATAAATAAAAATAGACCTGACAAAACAATGTCGGGATTTTCCCAGGTTGTGAAAATAGGAAGCAGACTGGTTTGTGGTTTTCTAATACAGTTAGAAAGTTAAATAACAGTAGAGGAAGACAGTTTATAAATACAGTCGCAGAGGTACAGGTGCTACCATCTGTGACAATGTTATAGTTCAAGATCATTTGAATATATTTAGATGGTAAGTCCTTACTAGATCACTTGCTTCATAACCCAACTCCTCAATAATGCGATCCAAGTAATTATATTATATTTCCTTTTTGATGGAAAAGGAAAAAAGGAAAATTGTAATGTCGGGCCTGGTCCAACATAGGACCGCAAAGGGTTAATGTTTAAATTGTGTGTGTGGGAATGTAAGGTTGGCATCTATCGCCGCCAGCAATCACAGGTGTGGCCATTCCCCAGTTAGGTAATTGGTGCTAACTGGGGAGTAGCCACATGTATAAAAGGTTTAAACAAAATAATTCTAAACACAGCCTGTTGTCAGACTGGGCCGTTGCCTTCACTGAACGATTCAGAGTCCACACAGTAGAGCAGAGTTTAACGCAGGTTATACTCCCCTACACACCACCACCAAACAAAGGATTTTACCCTTGAATACAATGTGGCTGGAGCCTAATTAACCATTAATCATTCAATTAAGGCTCCAGCCACATTCTCACTTGTATTATGGCATCAAGGATTTTAACCCCCTCCCTGCCAACCCAATATTCCCAACACACATGATTTACATTTAGGGCTTTTGCCCTGCCACTGTCCAGTGTCAGCTACTGTAAGCTTTCATTTCCTTAACTTACTGAAAAACTTAACATGATATTTTGTATTTTATGTCTGTTTGCACAGTAACTGTAAAATCCACTAAGCTAATTAATTGAATCAATGAAGTTCTACTAAAAACTTAATTGGTCCAATGAAGTAATTTAGGGTACAGTTTGAACAAAAACCAGGAGGGACCAGGGTTGAAGACCCCTGTCCTTAAGGTAATGAGGAAAGCTGTGAATGTGACCTGTAGTGAATTTCACACCACAATAGCCCGACAGCAAGATGTGATTGACTAAAATAGTAAGGCCCATCACCTACTGGCAATTGACTTTATAAACTGTAACACTCAATACTTGGGTTTTAGAAACCGTGGGATCTCCAGAGATGCTACACAGAAGCACAAAATCCTTCATAACTACTGCCACTTGCTCAGTGTGCTCATTCAACAGAATCATTTTCTATTTATTATTATTATTATTATTATTATTATTATTATTATTATTATAGTGTATTTAGAAGACTCCTTTATCCAAGACAACTTAGAGACTAGGGTGTGTGAACTATGCATCAGCTGCAGAAGTCACTTAGAACATCATCTCACCCGAAAGATGGAGCACAAGGAGGTTAAGTGACTTGCTCAGGGTCACACAATGAGTCAGTGAGTCGGGATTTGAACCAGGGACCTCCGGTTATAAGCTCTTTTCTTTAACCATTGAACCACACAGTCTTCTATGCTGACCTTTTCATGCTGTTGACACAGGGATTGGTGACTAGGTTAGTCCTGCATCGGGTTGGGTACCAGTGGGTGACCTGCAAAGCGGGTCGGGTTCAGGTCGGAATGTAAACTTTTTTGTGCTTTGCGGTTCAGGTGCAGGTCAGAAAATGTAATTTTCGTGTCAGACTCTGTTCTGAATTTGAATTGCAAAAAAACATTTTCTTTCCTTTCAGCGTAATCCTTTCCCAGATAACGTATTAGAAGGTAAATGTACCAGTATTTCCTTCACAAAAGCAGGAAGCTATTAGGGAGGAGTCAGGAGACTAGGCAGTGTTCTCTGTTTATTTTGCCGCTTGTTTGAAATGTCGCAAGAACCTTTTATCACGTCTGTTTGGTGATATTAAAAATGTATGTGGACGAGGTGAAACAAAGGATAGTGCAGGATAACGTGCTGTAACTAACACAGCCCTTCTTGAAGTTCCCTGTTGACGTTCATCTTCTGACATGCCTTCATTGTTCTTGTAAAGATGGCAACATATCTGAATTGTGTTCATCGCGGTTTTGTTTTGAAACTTCTCCAATCACATGAAAATAATGTGTCATTTTCCTCATCTTGGTTTGACAAGTTTTCAAACTGTCTGGAAACGAGTAGCCATCGCTCTGATAAATCTGTGAATTTGCTGGGTATGGGATTTGTAGTTTTTAATGTGTGATTAACGGTGGGCAGTGGACACCAATAAACTACATTCCGAGAGTACATTACAATTGAGCTATGAGAGTTTAGATCAGACTGTGAGTTGTTTGTTTGTTTTGTGTTATACTTTTTTTATTGTCAACCTTTGGGAATTTCTAAATGCACATGTGCACCTAAATTTAAAATGTACATTTACACAAGAATTTTTTTTGTCTTATATGCAGAAACTATTGGGATATTTTCATCTGTGCTACTGGACAACACAGAAGGCTGTAACAAAAACTGCTGTATGCTTTTATGTTAGTACTTTGTAATTTGTCCCGAGATCCACCAAAAATCTTTTGCGATCCACGTATTGGCCACCACTGCACTAGAGTAACATTATTGCTAAGTATACGAGTAGCAGTTGTTGTTGTTGTTGTTGTTGTTGTTGTTGTTTTAAGTCCTTATCTCCTCTCTCTCTCTCTTTCCTCATTCATTCATTCTCTTTCCTTTAACCCTGTATCACAAGTGGCTGATCTGCTCTTTATACGTGACCATCTCCAAATTGGTAATCACTTAATTAATTTGGAGATGGCCAATTTACACACAACTAAACACGCATTAACTAAGCACAAAACAGTACATTTAAATCATGAGAATACAGGGACGGGCATGCCCCGTCACAATGAGAAACTGCTATCACGTCCTTTCTGAAAAAGGTTGTCACTATTCACTTATCATGGTAACAACAGTGTTTTTTTTCAATTTATTCTCTTACTCGCTCCATAAAAAAACCCTGGTACCCTCTGTGCACAAGATACAGCACTTCAAGGACCTTAAGTCAACGCAGTTTTATACTGTGTAAAATCAGCCTTTGATTGAGGTGCAAGGGTAGTAAACCACAGCAGTGTTGTGTTAGCCTTTGTAATTGGTCCTAGTCAATTTTTTTTCTTTCTTTCATTCGACACCTAAAACATGGCATAGACTTCAAAGTGGCCTTTCATACAATAGCTTGTCCCTGCAAGCAGTGTTTGTGCCTGCTTTAATCCACGCTTCTTCTACAGACATTCCAGCTATCAGGGTTTTAAAGTCTTCAGGGTTACAGAGCAGGCATTCTTAAATATGATTTGTATATTGGAATATACTCATGTTATACACTGCCTGACCACAGAGGGGGTTATGGCAGCATGTGATGTGTACAGCATGTATCTCTACATGCTATAAGTTGATACACTGCTTTGGCTACTTAATAGCATGCAACAAAGCATTAAAAATACTCTCATTACCTGTCACTAGAAGCTACAGCTAAACGTTTTGCATCCCTTTATAAAATTAAAAAAATTTGCTTCATAAAGTCACATTAAACCTGCTGAATACTTTTAACATATTGAATTACTGCTTTGTATTTTTCTATATACTTCACAAAAAACTGCAAAAAAAAATTGAAAAATGTGACACTTGGAAATCAAGAAAAGCATGGAAGGGAGCCATCTGAAGCACTCTGAAACCTTTCGATTTATAGCAGAAATGATATTGCAGCAAAAATAATTTGCCAATTTCTTTAAACTTTAGGACAGCTTTTGGGGTCTCCTATTGCGGCAAGTGGAAACAAAGGGTTAAATTGCCAAAGAAAAAGGCTTTTCATTCTATTTCATTTTGCTTCTCCCAGACGTGTTTGTATTTGCTCTGTGGGGCTGCTCAAGGCCAATTCGGTGTCAGTATATGGTCGTTGATAAGGTCTATCTCCTGCCACTTTATAGTACCCTCTTGTTAATTAATACTGAGCTATAACCGAGAAAGTTCTCTGTTAAATTGTTTCTAATTCCGTGAGAATTTGTTTGGTGAAATCTTGCTGTAGAATGTGCTTGTTGTCCTAGATAGTGAATCCCCTCAAAAATGTCAAAAATCTTTTATGAAAACAACATGGTGCAACTTTGCAGGCATATATTTTGTAAACTACTTACGACAGTACACGTTTCTTGATAGCGTGATGGACGTGCTGTTTCCGTTAGTAAATTCCTGTGGACTATCCGAATCTGACAGCTATCTGTGTCTCTCCAGGAGGGAAAAAGCTGCCAATAAGTGATCTAGTTGTAGGGCTGTACACAATATTGGTTGTATAATATCAAAAAACATTTATTCTATAAAAAAGGGTTAAAAATTGGGCCCTTTGTGCCTTTTTAATATTATTGCAATACTTTTTAAACATGAGTGTCCAATATTTGGGAATTACTTTACCCGGAGTGTTAAAGAGATCAAACAGTTGCCAGGCTCTAATCCGAGACTACACTTTGAGCCTTTTTATACATTATGAAATTAATTCTTGTCCCTAGTACCAGGTATGGATTTCAAAGCAAGCAATTTTTTTTTTTTTTTTTTTTTAACCCTGCTTACTGAAAGAAACTTACCAGCAGTTTGAAAGACTTTCTTATTGACGAGTGTTCCTGTAACATTTGTCTGGCTTGGATATGGAGACTTTCGAGTGTAATCTTATATTTGTAATCTTATATAGAGAAGATGAGCTGCTGACATTAAAATACAACCACCGTGGAAACTACATTTTATAAAGAAACCCTTTCGACATTCAAGACTCAGCTTTGTAGTGACTGCAGTTCACCTCTATCTGCTGCTATTTGCATGAAATAATAATCAAAGGAGATCTTTTGGAAGTCTATGAGAAACATCTATATCAGAAAGAAGAAAAAACTGATGTGTACGGTTTTTGACAAAAGCATTAAAAGATTACAATTGTGATAACAAAAAAGTAGTTAGGTTACACTGTTTAGAGCTGTCATTTACAAAATATCAGTACGTGCCTGGGTTTAACCTAAAACAAATACAGAGGTTTTTAAAGCATACTACTCATGTCTTTAGACGGTGGTGTGTTTATAAAATTCATAATGAATTTCAATTTCTGTTTGATGCTGTGAACAGATGTCAGTGTTCTGGCATTTGAGAATTCCCAGGGGAATCCTTACTTACAGACTTTCATAAATGTTTAATACCTTGCAATCTGCACACCATCTTAAGCCTTAGGTTGGTTAAGAAGGTGTTTTGACCAACACATGTACATCAACAGCAAGAAAGCAAGTAAACAATGATGGTGGTGGTTAATTTTATAATATGTGTATAATCTGTTTTTGGCAGCATCTCTCATTAATGTCAGCTAAGGTCATTTCCTCGCCCTATCTTCACAATTCAAACATCAAGGACTTGTATGTTCTTTTAGTAGTGTTATAGAATCAACAGAGAATTTGACCAGAGGAGAACCTCCAGGTTATGCAGAACTTGGCTTCAGACCACTGTTTCCATAGAGGCCTACAATTCTGAGTGAAGAATCAAACCACAAACCTCAGCATGTGGAACCTGCCAGTGAGTATATGTTTAAAGATGAAAATGCATCTACAGCGAGTGAAAAAACAAGTTAGTAATTGGGGGCTGTGGCAGGAAATGGCGTTGCAGTGACGTCAGACCAGAAGAACGCACACACAGGTCAGGGAGCTGCAGTTTACAAAAGACACGGTGTGCGCCATTTATTAAATAACAAAAATAATAAATAAAATATAAACTATTTAAACAAAAATAACACTGCGCTCACAGAGCAAAATAAATATTCAAACAACAACAAATCACGAACACAAATTACACACACAGGTCAGGCTGGGCAGATTGCTGTCACTGATCCTGTATTATTTTAGATTTTAGATTTATCTCCTCGCTCGTGCTCGTTCCGCTTCTGAACACCCACCCAGAGCAGGGAGAGCTGCAGGCTTAAACACAGTGGCCGAGGGGTTAAACTAGTTCGTAATTATTCTATTACCCCTCGGCCACAATCTGCATGAGTTTATTAATATGTGTGACTGCCACCTAGTTTACCAATGCACTAGCCGACAGCCACACATTCGAGAGTTTTTTAAAAAAAAAATACAGAACAAAACAAAAACGCACGGTTCGCCGTCATCTATAAATACACTAAATAAACAATTACAATAAATCATAATACATAAATAACACAAGGGCGGAGGGGGAGACCCTGTTCTAAAAATAAACAAACAAAATTCTTTTTAAGCAGGGCTTTCCTACTGGACTGCTATAGGGGCTCTGAAAATGTCCCTGGCCATTGACCTCTAGTGCTTGTTACAGCAGTGGGGTGGGGAGGGAGAGTCAACAGAAATCTTGTAAAACATTTAAGGACTCCTTTTGTAGAAGTAGAAGGCATTGTGCCAAACCCGAAGTGTATTGTTTACTGTCTATATTGAAATATCCTAAAACTTTGCTAATGTCTTGGCTCTACTTTCTGAAACAAATATTTGATCTTTTTAATGTGATTTTTTTTTTTTTTTTTTTTTTTTTTTAAGAAAATCTAATTAAACTATCAACTTTTGTAATGGAAAATGAGACAGATTTAATTGCACAATCTGAACGTCAAGTAAGGATAATGCAAGTAGAGATGGCTTTATGGCTTTTGATTTATTAGAGATGCCTTTAGCAGCCACCACATCTGTCCAAAAGGTGCAGACAGTACGGAAAAGTTGTTGTTGTGTAGAGGACTAAATAGTTTTAAATATGAAAGGAACTTTGTTTTTTTTCCACTTTTCCTCAGATGAGAATGTTTAATGTGGCCTCCATTTCAGTGTTGAAATAAACCACTTTTGACTTGGTCTAGGGATTTTTTTTCTCTTTTTCCCCACAGAAATAAAATGGAAGTCTCATTCAAAACAGTAGTATTTTCAAAGCCTTGCAGTCTGTCTGAATTCCTGCAATACAGTTTTACTTAAGCTGGGAACAATATTTGAATAATGTGGAACCATTTCCATTGAAACTGTTCCAGGGACATTGAACAAGCCCATAGGACTTTCAGATTTAAAGTGCAGATTTATGGAGTTTGTCTTTTAAGTCAAGTGATTTTATATTTTAATTGTGAAGCTGGTGTGAGGATTAATATTTAATTGGGGATATATGGAGACTGCCTTTTGTATGTCATGCTTACATTTTTACATGTATCTACTGTAGAAGCACTTTTTCAATTGTAAAGAAATTTGATTTGAACATACAAGAGTACAAGAATCTGGGGGCATAAGGTACCTGTCAAACTTACATTGTACACAATTGATGTAAGTCATGGAGATTTCATTTTTCTTGTTACTGATAGCCCAAATTTTGAATTGGCAGCTGTGGCAAGGGGATGAATGTCCTTGACATGCTTGTTTTAAATGTAAGATTTTTCTCCAGAGTAATAAAATATTCCCATATTCACTCTCTTCATTAACCCTTGGATGACAGCCATGTTAGGTTAAAATTCAGTAGGTGTTTTGCTTCCTCGAATGGTTACTAAGTGTTTAATGGTTTAAACACATTGTATAGTGTAATATAAAGTAAGCCAATTACTGCATTTGATATTACTAAAAGTGTTGGAGTAAAGTGTATAACAGTGTAAAAAATGCCTACAGCTGTACAGCTGTAAGTACATGGTAAACAACAGACTACGGTACTGTTTTAAATTAGTGTTCATATCTTCCAAAACTTTAAATACATGAACATTACATAGAACACAACACCCCATTGACTAACATGAAAGCTACTGTAAAAACTTTGCAAGGTGTGTGTGTGTTTTTTTTTTTTTAAGGATAGATCTGTTGACCAGATGGAAAACAGTTCAGCTCAGCACTAGTACTCTTCAAGTGTAGTGAAGCAGCAGGGAAAAATGATGTAACACTAAATTATAACTATGACCCTGTTTTGAGTGCACTGACCGGTCAAACTAATTAAATGATTCCCCCCCAGATATTGCCTTGTCCATTTTTGTCTCATGTTATAAATCTTCTTGCTGCAAGGCCTAATAATAACCTTGGCTGCTGTTCATTTTACTAATATGTAGGCACTGTGGCACCAGTTGGGGCCTGTCAAACTTTAAAGTCTCATTCTGTCTGGTGTCAAGTAGCAATGTAGGGCATTCCTCCTGTTTGTCAGGGCTTCCCAGTTCAGGCCTGGGATCTTAGTGATGCTCTTCCTAGCTGATAAAGCCACCAGTTGCTTGAATCGCTCTTTTGTACACTGATGTGCCGACATTTGAATAGAGACGGCCTATCAACCGAGTTCATTGCTTCTATCACTGTGTCCAAACAAATGTGCACAGATTAGACGGACTTACTTGGTGTATGTTGGTTGAATTTTTATTTATTTGACTGAAAAGCAAAGCAGCATTTTTTTTTTTTTTTTTTACACAAATGTTCTAGATGAATGAGGGATGAACCATGAACCCAGATGAGCAAGATGATCCAGAGCAGAAATTGAAGTAAAAGCCAGTGTAAAATGTAAAGCAAAGGGGTATCTGATTAATTTGTGTTGTGAATCCGTGTGGTGTAAATATTCGGACAATCATATTTGTTATTTTCTTTGCGCTCGTGTAATGTGTATTAAGGAAGTTATTAAGGTTGGAAAAAAATATTTCTTGCCCAAGAATAAAACATTTTCTGACAAAATATTTATTAATATCCTTTTAAATGTTTCTTTACATTGACATCCATAGGCACATGTTAATTAGCTTTGAATTTTCTTTTTGATGTGTGTTTGCATTACAAAGTCATGCCAAAGTCTTAAAATCAGTCAACAAGAAGTGCTGTTACAAGGTTTTTAAGAAAATCTTCTTCGCCGATTTGCTGGACAGAAGCACAGCTGTGTGACTGACGCGTTTTTAACACATTTTTGTTGACATACTGTGATCTCTTGAATCAGTAGATTGAAGGTACAGGCGTGTAATGGAATTACAGAACCAACCTTCATTTGTCATTTATTTTGTAAAGTGAAAATGACATGTGACTTAAGTAGCAGAAAAAAAAAAAGGCAATTTTATAGCAATTATCTGAAGATCTTGGGTTGTCTAAATGAAGCTCCATCCCTCACATGATGCACAGCTGCCGGAATGTTCAGTAAACATGTCCACCTGTCTGGTTGAATACAAGTGCATAGCCAGTGGCACCAACTCTTTAGCTGCTATAGTAAGTGACATTCTGCTTGAGTCTATCCGTGACCAGTATTTTTACAAGCAGTCATGATCTTCATAAAACTGAATTAAGTCAATTAAGGATTAATAGGCACTTCCTGTGGTTTTTCTTTGAACATTTTTACTGCCAAGGGCATAAAAGAAACAGAAAGGGAACAACATTGAGCATTTATGCTTGTTTAATGGCTGAATGAAAGGCAAGGCTGTGTGCTTTTTGTAGAAAAGTCTGACTTCTCTTCCTGCTAACATTTGTTTTGTCTTCCACAGCTGTGGCAATTGTGAACTGTTTCCATCCAAATCTGACTATTTTCCTATTGTATTTCTTTAATACAATATAAATCCCCTCCTGTAAAAGATAGATGCTGCTGCTGTGCAGCACTTGAATAGTCGTGGAAGTCATTGTAGCTTGTATCTGAGTTGGCTGAAACAAGGTTATGAAAAGATCTTGTTTCTGTGTATTTGTATCGATAAAAATACGTAACTTAGACAGCTCTTATTTAACTGAATAGTACCCATAGTATTTAATTTAGTCAGTTTTGCTTTTTTTCATTTAAAAACACAGTTTAAGCACCGCCATTTTGTTGTTAGGCGACAGTCTTTTATTACAGTGTCTCTGCTATTCATAACAGAACATTTAGTTCTCTCACTGTCAGACAAAGACAGCTTCCTTGTGAAACAAGAAGTTCCCGGCTTCACTACCTACAGTATTAACCTTGCGATGGAAAACAGAAGGGCCTGTGAAGCAGTTGTAGTTGAATGTTAATAGCGGTGCACCCTGTGTGTGAATGTATCACTAGCACATCTGCGCTGAAAAGAAATCATCTGTCTCCTTAGGAGGATAATCAGGGCTAAGGGATATACCAGCTGAATCTCTTAAGCTGTGGATGGGGCTCCACTGCAGTATAAGGGCAACACTTTCTTGAGTTGCTGTTTGCAAAGTTTGTCAAGCATAATGTTATACCATTTAGAGCCTGTGTCTACATTTAGAGAAGTCACAGCTTAACAGGTAAGAGTTGTCTTGACCATTTACTGAACCTATATGTCAGCACTGTGACCCCAGTAGTTTGATTCAACACAAGCGAAAGGAATGGACCCCCTTGTTGTGGAATTAGTATGAATGCTCAAAGGTTAAGCCTGGAAATAAAAATAAAACTGTGGGTGGGGAGAATGTGCTTTGCTATGAGACGTGCAAGTAGGAGAAACACAGATAATTGTTGATCGTACCCAGTGAAGCGACATGATGAAGTTGTTTTTTTTTTTAATGATACCGCTCAGAGAAAGTGGTGGCTTGTGTCTGCAAAAGTCAGCTTTTGAAAAGGATTCTGAAATCAAGCATGGCAGCAAGTCTACTCACAAATCAGGCTTATGAAATAATATGTGGTTGTTTTTTCAAGATAATTGTCTTCACTTGTCAATATAACTAAAATGTAAAACTGTGCAGACTGTATTTAAGACACAACTATCTTTCTGGGATGACCTGTTGGAGTTGCACTTGTGCAGATATTGTTCAAATGCAGTCAGACTCTGTTGATAATAAGAAAAATAGCTTTAGTTGACATTGTCAGTGGGCTGCTGTACCTCAAATGCATGCCACAAAGACATGTTGGACCTGTTTCTCTGCCAGGGTGTACCCAAAATGGCTACCTGTGTTGTGCTAACAGTTCCTGTATGACAAACTGAGATCAGAAAGGGGTGTTGTATTTTTATAAAGTGACCTCATCGATTCTCCGAATGAAGGACCACTTAAAAGAGAGGCCTGGGATAAATTGCTTCACACGTCATTATTAATAGTGGGACACTGACAGAAACTGATCAGACAAAGTGCTACTTGGCAGTTCTGTTGATGCCAAGCATTCAAATTCAAATATATTTTTGGATTTATTTTGGATTTATTAGGCAGACGCCTTTATCCACGGCGACTTACAAATGTTACAGGGCAATACAAGGTTACAACGCAAAAGCAATATTTAACTACAGTATAGTGTACGGTATAGATGAAGCTTAAAGAGCCAGCATCTTAGTGAATCCTTTTATAGTGTTGTACAAGCATTATTTTTCAATTATAAATAGGGCTGTTCCGATTTTAACAGAGTAATCGAACTGATTTAATAAACTAAGAGTTGATCTCTGATCTTTTTTTTTTTTTTTTTTTTTTACAATTTAATTGTGCATTAAAAGTGCATTTTGAGTAGAGAGAGAAATGTGTGCTGCTATTTAAGAAAGTGCTGATTTGAAGCACTCTTTCCCTGGAAGTGATAGGACACTGGTTTTAAGCTTGTATAAAAAGGAATTAAAGTTGTCATTAATTGTTGTCTTATTTTGTGCAAGGATTTCTGATAGTGTGCTATGGATGTATATACGTAGTTGAAACTGGAATGTTTAGCTATGCTGATTTTAAATGACTGTCAAACATGTGTCTGCAAAGTTACTCGTGTTCATTGTAACCAGAGCTGTGGTGAACACTGTGGTAAAATCCAGTGTGGTGCATTTATCCTGAATAACATAATAAACTGTCGATTTAGTTATAATCCTCTGACTGTTTTTTGTTTCTGTTTGTGCATTGCTAATTTTGATGTTTAGTGGTTACACCAGAGTGGTTATACAGTATGTGTATAACTGTGCTGCTCTGGGCCTTGGGGCTTGTGTGACTGAGTTATCAGATCCCTAAATCTGGTTTATTCAGGTAACAGGACGGAAAGGTAACATTTGTTACATATACTAAAATAAATACAAATTATAATAGTAATGATGTTAAAAAGACCAAATTCCCATTGTTTTTTTTTTATTTTTTTTATATATAGATTCTATTAATTGAAGTATTACTATGCAGGATTTCAGTTATAGGATTGTCACCTTTACAAAAAATGTGAACGGATCAGTTAAATCGACTAATGCCCATAAATTAACTAATCAAAAAATTTTCATAGAGTGACGGACATAATTCTAAAAAAAATGTACATTACCTGAAAAATAATTTATGACTGCTAGCCTCTGTAACGAACAAGGTATGAGGCAAACCTTTAACCTACTAGAAAAATATAAAAAGGCCTTGCTGGAAACTGATAGTTTTTTAATCTGTTGTCTGTCCAGTTGATTTATGCAAGGAGTTTGATAGCTTTAAAAATGAATGTTGCAATTAAATTCTAATTAATTTCTGAGCAGTGCGACATTATACTGAATGGGTATTAGCTAGCAACAGTAAGTTATGATATATTTCTCAGGCATCACATTTATGCAAGAAGACCTTTATTCCCACAATTTCTCAGAATAATTTAATTGCAGTTGAATTTTATTTTGTACTGTATGTGTTTTTAAATGAAGTAATTAACATGTGGAATTTCTCATACTGTTTTTGTTAAATGGTTGCCATTTATTTATGCTTATATTGTTTTTCTTGACCATAGTTCTTTCTAACCTAGAATAATAGCCCATGGACCCAACAGACCAAAGGCTATTAAAAGAAATGCAATCTGCTTACCACCAAACGTCCTGTGGTGGGATTAGTGAAAAGACGATAATCAGCTGAAATTAAAAGACACTGATGATCAGCTGAAGCTAGGCAGTCGGCCCCCACCTCCTCTTTTTTTAATCAACAGAGGAAATGTTTTTTGTTAGGAGGTCGTTTGAAAGCATCAGAATATTTTAGGCACTACAAGCATCCAGGCCGATTGAATATATGAATAAATTGCAGCATTAAATTTGCTGCTTGTAATCTGCTAGATGTCTCTAATTTGCAATGCTAATTTTTATTTAGCTGTTGTTTTTCAAGCATGTGCCTAGAATACCATGTGTATAGGAGTTTGTAATGTGCAATAGTTTTATCTTAAACCTTGTTGTCTTCTTGGTTTTAAACAAAAAAATGGTGTATGTTGGAGAGCTTAAAGCAGTTCTAAATGGGTTAGTATCAGGATATGCCTTTAATCTCTTTTTTATTTCAGCCCAATTCCTTAAGGGGTGGCCCCTTCATTGCAAGGTTGACGGTTAAATGGGGTATTGTTGGATACACAAACTGTATTGTACTGTAATAAAATCCCATTATGAATTTTGTGTATTCAAGATCATTCTTTTAAAGCAAAATATTTGAAGTAATACCACAACACTGCAGTCTTTCTTAAAATTGCCCCCTACGACAGGTTCTTACAATCTTGTGGTTTGCATGCAACCATTTAATAAAATAACAACGTTAAGCTTCCTTTATTTTATATAGTATCAAGCTAACTACCTCTTATTGGAGATGGGGCTGATCTGATCAAAAATAAGACTTTGTTAAGCAGATTCCAGTGTTGGTGTATTTACTAAATACTGAGAGCGAGAGAGAGAGAGAGAGAGAGAGAGTACATGTAAGCTTTGAAAGCAGATGGTTGATAGCTTTCACTTGTCTGTAGAAAAGGTGTCTAAAATATGAACTTTATTTTACCTATAGCTATGGCTAAAAGTTTTGCATCACCCTATAGAATTAACAAATTTTACTTCATAAAGTCAAATGAAACCTGCTGAATTATGTTACGTTAACATATTGAATTGCATACTGCTTTGTAGTTTTCCATAAACTGCATGAAATACTGACAAATTGAAAAATGTGACATTTCTAAATCGAACATTTTAATTCTGTACTACTACAGTGCTATCCTGTTATAACACGGTTGTCGGGGTCCATAATTGGAGACCGTGTTATTCGCTTTCTGCCTTACAATGAATATTGCCATTTTTGTTCCTGAGATGATTTACATTACCCACAGTCAAATTAATACTGTTGCGTATAGTGGAAAATGAAGGAAGGAGACGCACACAATTTGCAGGTACTGGAATCCACGGTTTATTAGGACGATTGTTCTTGACCTCTGTCAGCCTGGGCCACACCAAAAACAACAAACAGTCTTGCACATTCACAAAGCAGCTTGTCTGGCTCGGCTGTCAGCTCTGTCCGCGGTGATGTTGGCTTTTGTGTCCCCAACCTACCTGGACGTCAATCAATCCTGGCTGAGGCAAGCTTACCTCTTTCCTGCTTATACACACACCTGCAGGGTCAGTAGACCAGTCATGTATCAGTCTAAATCCTGGGTCGTTACAATATATACAGTGTAATAGAAACTGTTATTCCAACAGTTTAAAGTTTATACCACTCTTATTTCAGTTGTATATTTATTATAGGAAATGGCAAATTGTATAAATAACACAGAATCTAAGGACATTTATACACACTTGTATTGTTTCGTACTTGTTTTGTAACATTAAAGTGTATCTTGCAGGTCAGACATACCAATACATTTCTGAACAGATTTCATCAATAGAAGTAAAATAGTTTTTATGCGGTTTAAAAAATGTTAATAAACAACACAGATCTGATGGATTTTGTGTGGTGTATGGCCACACCCATTGAAAAAATCGTGCTGGGTGGAATAAAACCGGAAGTTACGTATGAAAAAAAAACACATGGCGACTGCGCTGAGAAGGAGAAGTCGAAGACCCAATTCATTTTAGGGAACAGGTGCCACAACCCTACCTTTCTGAACTATCGCGAGGCAGCGGGATCCCACTGATCAACAGAGGCAGCGACTAAATGGGGATCGGCAAGAAATAGTTGTGGACCCTGCAAAAGCTGTGGCAGTTCCCAAAATTTGAATGTGTTTAATTACCAATAATATATGCTTCAGTATCTACACTCTTATATCTGTAATTAGTTTATATTAGTTTAACAATTGTCTGTTATAGGTCGTGTTTTTTGTAGGTGTGGTCTGTGATCCACATTAATCACATTTTAGTGGCCTATAAAATGTGTGTGTGTGTGTGTGTTTTTTTTTTTTTAAATAGTAATGCTAATATTGTTACTAATCACTGCTGCATCCATTTCAGTGATAACTCCCCCCTGCCCCCCTGTCCCCCCCGCAAGATACAATTTAGTGAACAGTTTGTTTTTATTTTTAGAAAAGAAATACAGCACAGCATGGGAGCTTTACTATATGTAAGTACTATATGTCCCAGTTTCAACTTAAGTGGGTTTAAATACCGTAAAACCCAATGTTTGTGAATCAAATTGCATTATGGGGAAATGGGAGCCGCGACCTTAGCATTTTAACGGGGTAGCACTGTGTCATTTTGTAGTTTCCTTAATTACATGGTGTTAAATAAGAGATCAACATAACCCCAATTATGTCTCAATTCTATGATGCAAAGCTTTTGGCCTGTATATTTGAAGATCAAAAAAGTGTTGGCTTTTGCAGTGTTGTTTTTTCAGATGCAAGAATCATAACTGACATATCTTGTTAACATACTAAAATTGATGGAAACTGGCTCAGGTTAGGCAATCACATACACAATCTAACCTATATGGGAAACTGAAATTAAGCAGGGTAGTTTCTATGAAGCTGTGAATCTCGCTCACAATCAGGCCTGGGCATGTTGATGCCATATTTCTGTGGGATACGTGGGTTGGGGGTGGCATACAGGAATTGAGGCCTGGAGGTAAAGAATGCACTGAAAGTGAAGAAAAGGTCAGTCTAATAACAGCTTCTTGAGAGAATTCAGTTTGACATGGGTGTTAAGTTTCTTGAATCCTATCCACCAGAAGAACCTGGTTAGTACTTTCAGGAACTCCAGTACAGGATCAGTGTGTCAAATGAAATAAATAAATATTTTTAACAGAATCTTTTAAAATACATTTTGATAAATGTAACACTTATATAAAGGGCACACTAGCACATGCTCTTTTACACAGCATCCATAACTCATTTCTTATAGGTTCCAACAGCCACTAGATCTAAAAGATTTCTGCACTGTATTGCTCACTATAGACCTGCCCTATAATTTAACAGGTGACCTACAGGTGAAAGGCTACAGTGACAATCAGCGAAGCTGACTACTCCTAAGAATGTTTTGTATGAAGAGCATTCCCAATGCACCTGATAAGAAACGCTGCAACCTTAAAGTTCAAGAAATCTTTTAAAGGTGTAGTGCCCCATTCAGGTTGGTTAGACATGTATGTCTGTCAATGTTATTGTTTATTATTATTATTATTATTATTATTATTATTATTTTAGGTTAACCTTTTATGAAGTTGAAAAGTAAAGACTCTATAGGTCTTCATCTGTATAACAGAAATATAATGCTGAGGGAAACCTGGATAGTGGGCCCACTATCCTTTCAGAATTATTTAGTACTATTTACTGTAGCAATGTTCTCAGAGCATTTTAATAGGGCAGAATAATACTGTTAATGTATGAAGAGTAAACAAGTGCTCTATGAATCTCTTAATTAACCTTTCCGGATGAGTGGATTTGATGTAGCAAAACATATGTCCAGGAATGGTGTCTGTCTATAAAAGCTAACCATCCATTGCAAAACAGTTTGGGTTATCCTAACTTTTGCTCCACAGAGAATTATATAACACACCAAGTGTTCAATATGGCTGTAAAATAAGTGACCGCTTTATTCATTTTTTTTTTTTTTTAAATCGGCTCATGCACAATTAGTTTGCCACGACAAAACAGCATGGAACTGATTTTCACACAAATGCTTTTTATGCAAGGTAAACAATGTAGATAACAGATTACTTCATCCAGATACATTTAGTTTAGTGCAAAGGGTTATGTCTGCATATAGAGAATTAACAAGATAGCTAAGGCTTTCTTTAGGGTGACTATTCCTTCCAACCTTCCTCCCCTGCTCCTCAAAGCTGCCCTTAGGGAAGAACCTTTCTAATAGAAACCAGAGAGAGTTTAGTTATTAGGTTACACGGTATGGCAAGACATTATTAATTACATCAGTATTTATAGGGGCATCTGGTTCAATTTCCGTAGTGTAATTTGTTCCACAATAGCGGCCCCCATGAGACCTTTATTAATTTAGATGAAAGATACCCTTTTTTAATTAAGCACTTGCTGATACTGTTTCAGCGCCCGACCGAGGTCTAGTCTAAATGCCAAACTTTTTCTTTTAAATGTTTCCTATTTTAAACTGACTTTGAATTTTATTAACATATACATATAACTTGCTTAATTTGGGTAATAGTACTAAAACCTGATATATATATATATATATATATATATATATATATATATATATATATATATATATATATATATATATATATATACTCATACATAGATATATAGATATATAGATCTATATTAACACAAGAACACACAACTATATGATATATTATATATATATATATATAATATAAATATATATGTATATATATATATATATAGTGTATATATGTGTGTATATATATATATATATATATATATATATATATATATATATATATATATATATATATATATATATAGATGGTACTATACAGTGTTATACCATTTACCACTTTGACCTGGTGAATATAATACTTCTGTATTACACCAAACTTTCGAAGAGATCTGGGAAAACGTATTCTAATGTGAAATCATTGCTAATTTTGCATACCAAAATATAAGGGTTGATTGGACATTTATGGTTGGAGGCAAATCAAAACTCATTAGCAGAGTTTCATAACATCTTGCATGTTATCTGACAGGGTTTACACACATCAGTCCCCAACTTTGATCATGTTTCTGCTGGGCTTAGCAAGATTAAAGCAGGGCAAACGCCTCCCAGGAAGGTTTAAATAAGATAACAAGATAATGCTGGTATTTAATGTATGTGTTTTGAATGTGTTTACACAAAGCTGGGCTCTTCTGTCAGGCATTTGTGGGTTGCGCTTGTTGTGCACTATTTGTTGTTTTGCATGCTGTTGGTTACCTGTTAACAGTTACAAGTTTTGGATCTGCTACAATGCAAATAATGTGTTTTTTTTAAAATTTGCATTTACATTATACCCCCCCCCCACCCCCCAGAGTAATTAACATATTTAGCCTGCTTTCTGTTCATTCTTCACTCGTTGTATGTCGCAACTAATTAGGTAAACTCTGCCAAGGATTCGGGGAAACCTTTGTCCTCTTGCAGAAGTAAATCCATAAAAAAAAAACTGGAAATGTTGTCACAGATTTTACTCATTGGTACAACATATTATGCAAAACAGTCTCATTGAAACTAACTCACTTTTAACACTTACAGAAAAACAGTGTCAATGTTTTAATAAAAAGAGGAATGAAAGATGTAGCCCTCAAACATTTTGTTAACATTGCAGTACTTGCAACTGTATGCAGTCTGTACTCAATTAGGGTGCAGTCGGCAGCGTTAAGGTACGGTTTGGAATTTGACCTTTGCCCACTGTCGCGTTTTTCATCCCTCTGCTATAAACCCATAAAAAGGAAATCATTTTCTCAAGAATAAGAGGTTTCCTTCTGAGAACTGGAGACCAGAGTTGTTTAATGATTGCGGCTCATAATTAGGGACTTTCCACTCTGATCTGACTGAACAAAGAAGATAGTTTCACAGGATTCAAGTGAAACCCAATGACTAACTGGAAAATGAGAGGCAAAGGCCTAGAAGGTCAGGTCTACTAGCAATTGGTTACCAGGGCCACCATGTTGTCGATGTTTGATACAGGGTCAGGCTCAACATTACAACTCGGTAATCTGAAATAGGTCCCTCTGTGTGTTTATTGTAAATAATTAACAGAGCCACAGTACAAATAAAAGGGCAAGGGAAGATGTAGTATTATTATTATTATTATTATATTATTATTATTATTATTATTATTATTATTAGTGTCTAGTGTCTCAACAGAGATGAAGCACTCTGAGTAGTACCACAACCATCACTAATGTGGTGGTGTTTTATATATTTTAAGCTTCTGTTTCTATTACTTATCCATGCTGAATGAGGAGATTCAAACTCTCAGTGTTTAATGCTACCTTCTGAAGAAGACAAAGGCATTTAACGCAAGTCTTACAGCTGCAACATTCCCTTGGTAGCAACTGACTCAAGCAGTGGTTGTTGGCGTCTCACAGGCACAATGAAAGTGAGCCTCAGTTTTGTGAAAGCTAAACTTGAAGTGGTTTGTGAGAAAATAGCAAAACACTAGATATTGTGCTCATTGAATTACTCTAGCTCTTGCCTAATTGACAAATTACTTTAATACTGTCCTGAATACTTGAGCTCCATCCCATTGATTTCCTAGGTAATCCTCATCAAGTCTAAGAGAAATCTTATTCAGCTGCTTTTTTAAACATATAATAAATTAACTAAACACTGTAGTTGCTTAAGGGACGTATCACCTATTTTTCATCAGCATCTATTAACTAGTAAGGAGTAGCCACCCATTGGTGGTTTGACATAATGGCAGCAAATTCAGGCACATTTCAGAAAAGGCAGGATACCAATGCTAAGGCAAAAAAAGAAATGTACAATCGCTCTTTGTCCTTGCCAGGTATACAACAAAGTAAGCCTCAAGAGATTTAGCTTATGTGACTGATTTTCTTTCTTGTTGTCTGGTCTTTTTTTTTTTTTTTTTTTTTTACTACATTTGATAAAAGAAACCAAGTCGGTCTGCACAGATTTCTGCTCCTCCTGCCAGGGGGTTTAGCTTTAGTTCTTATATTTTAGACATCTGAAAAGCTGCTTATTAAGCTTGAAGGTTGATTTGGCTGTGGCAGGAACAATTGGATCATTGCTTTGAAATCCTCTGTTCCCATACCTGGTATAAAAAATCATAAACAACCCTACTTAAAACTTGCTCAGTACTTGTGAACAAAAAATAGTTTGTGCTTTACAAGTAGGGCCTGTGAAGCATCAGGGAGATTTACTTGCTTGAATGGTATCTGCTGTCTCAGGTTTGGTTAACTGAACTGATCTGAGTTGACTGGAACGTGTTGGCACAAGGAGGTGTGAAGGGGGATACGTTTTTCTTTCAAGGTGAATATGGGCATGTAATTGCAGGCAGGAGTCAACTAAGGTAACCTTCAAGTACCCCTGGATCCTTATCAACTCTGGAGATGGCAAGGGTTAAGGACAATTGGAAGTTATTTTTAAAAAGGATTCTTTATCTGGTTCTACTCTTTGTTAACCTGGTAGTTTGCTTGTGTATAGGGCCTGTTATGATGAAGGTTATGCCTCTTTAACTGTAAAGTCAAGAAATTTGGTGCCACAACAAAAGCAATCATCCCTTTCGGAATGTTGCTGGCAACCGAAGCCGACTTGTCTAAAACATCAAAATGCTGCTTTTTGCCAGCGGGGGGTGGGGTACGGGAAATTCCACTTCAGGAACATGAATTGATTTTTAAGTCGCCATTAATTCTGTCCTAGTGTGGGTGTTTTCATGTTGTCAAACATTTTAGTTGGAACTGCCAGCAGACAAAATGCTGTGCAGCTTTGTGGATGGTTTACAGTAAGCTTAACTTTTGTGGAATGATGGTGGCCTGTGTATTTATCCTCACGTAGGTTTCCTGACTGGACTTGCTAATGCTAATGCTCACAAGGTGTGCCAACTGTGTTGCGTGGCCAAGTTTACTTCTCTTTGATTTTGTATGCTTTTTCTTTCGACATAGCTTTTAGTAAAACGTAAGGTAAAATATAGTTCTATCCTAAATATGGGAGTCAGAGAGGATTTGTGTTTGTTACAAAATGGCTATACTGAAATATTTAGCCTAAATATGGGAACTGCAGCTCTGTTCTAACATTGGGAATTTGTTTTATTTGCTCAAAACATACATTATTGTTATATATTGAAGATAGACATTTTTTGTGAATTTCTTATTTATGATACTTCATATAATAACATAACTTCCTAAAAGCTCCTCAGAATAGTACCTTTTGATAGCAGCATCACAACATAACTATAACAGTACAAGACCTTGTGTGGCAGGTGATATTTTGTGCCCCCAACTGGGTTCCTGACAGGGGGGATAGGGTAGAAAGAAGAACTCTAAATGAAAAGCCTGTGAGACTATGTTCCTGGTAGCATAATGAGACTTGTACTCCATTTATTTATAAAGTATTTAGGGCACAAGCCCCATTTTAAAGTATTATCAATTATTGTTGGCATCCAAATGATGTTTTGAAAAATGCTCAAAAAACACATATATACAAAAAAGACTTCTGAGAATGTGCTTTGTGCTGTACTTTCTGGTCCCTTGCCAAGGCACATATCTTGTATTTAACAATACTACAGGCAGTGATGAGAGGGAAAAGACTACAGCAAAGTCAGTCAGTCAGACTTTATAAATCAACGATTAACAGGGATTTCGCTTGAACTGAATTCAAGCTAGAACTATGCGATACATCATGCAGCCAAGCCAGAGTTGGCAATTTTCCGGGTTTGATTAGGAAGAATACTGTTATTGTGTATGTCTTCAGTTGTATTAAGTGATGTGTGAAGCATCCAAACACAAAGCTGGATAGTATTGATAAACAATGTTACTCTTTTTAAATTAATTTCTCAGTAAACTGATCACAGAAACTATACAGGTCTGTCACAAAGACGGCTGTTGATTTGATGACGTCAGACCAGAACCAGGAACCAACAAATAAACAACAGAGAGGGGGAGTTTGGTGAAGCTGAGCGATTGTTTGAGCTCAGCATTTAATAATGAAACAGACAGAAAATAAAAGGTTGTAAAAGACAAACAAAACACAGGACACAGCACTGGCAGCCAAAACAAACAGACAAACAAAAACAAACTACACAGACAAACACGGTGAGCTGAAATTATTATATCTATTATTATTACCTCCGTCTCCAATCCCGTTCTCCATTCACCGAACACACAACCCCGAGTGAGTGAAAACACGCTGCTTTTATGCAGCTGTACCGAGACTCGATTGCTCAATCATTCAATTGGAGTCTCGGTACAACTGCAAATGAATTAATAAGTGCAATTCCCCGTGCTCACATATTACTACATTTTACCTGCACGTGAAGTGCTGTGCAATCCTCGTGCCTAAATACAAATATACATTTTAAACACTTGTGCGCATATCCCATATTACATCCTGTGTAACAATGACTACACACCAACATTAACACACTACGTAACATACAACACCAAAATACACACAGGGGCGGGGCAACAATGCCACAAGGTCTTAAAATGCATCACTTAATGTGGGTAGGCCACAGCCAACACCTTGCATTGGCCTCTTACCCCATCACCTATACAGCCATGTGGAGGAGAGCTTCTAGGCTGCTTAGTGAAAACATTTGAGCACACCTGCAATTTCTGCATTTTGTGTTGAAGTTATGGAACTGTGCTTTTAAGAAGTTAAATGAAATAATACATACTGTTTTACACCCTGAGCTGTAACAGCCCTAGCCCACACTACTGTTTCAGTTATGTTTGTTTTCCCAATCCACTCTGTTTATCCCTAAAAGAGATTTACCTGCGTTTCTTCTTCTTAAAAAGAAAATATACACTATGAGCAGTATAGGGCTGTCAGTTAGCCTGAAAATAGCAATCAATTAATTGGGCACACAAAATATAATCGTTCAAGTAAATATTGATGATTGTACCGCTCACATACATTTCGCTCCATTCCTCTCCCTCGACGTGATTATTTTAATATCATTAAAGTTCAGTAAAAGCTTATGCACAACAAGTGAATGTGAGGGGTAATTACGCTTTGGTAGCGCAGGCGAAAAAAAAAAAAAACAATAACACAACAACATTCACAACAAGCCTAAAGCAAGTTTCACATACTACAGGGGTGTTATTAAAATATTTATTCCAAACAGATTACAGTACTTTGGAATGTAATCTATATAAAGACACGTGTTTATGAAAAACATATTTTTTTAAATGTTTTATCTGTGACAGCTGCAGCATCACACACTGCATCTTGTTAATGCTGTACCACCTAATCTTCACTATCTGTGAAACACACAATGCAGAACTCCCTGTCTTAATATAATAATAATAATAATAATAATAATAATAATAATAATAATACAAAGACTTACCACAACATGCTAAAGCCGATCGTTACTCCAAAATTGCGTTTAACATCACTGATTTTTTTTTTATTTTATTTTTTTTTAATGTTATTGAATATTGTTAAGTATTCATTATATAACAGTTCATTTTGAAACTCCAGAGGCGCGCTAAGGACATACAGTCAGTTTTCTTCAATGTACACAATTGTATTTATTCAAGGCGACAGTTTTTTTTTTTTTTTTTTTTTTTTACATCGAACACACAGAGAGGTCTACTTACAAAGGATTTTCAAAACTGATTCGCTGGTAGGATGCGACCAGCCAATCAGATGCTAGTTAACACGTGCAGGAAAAGAAGAGCACGCCCACTGCTTGTCTGGTAGAAATACTGTAAATAGCAAGGCAGGGGGTTCGGTGCATTTTCGCTGATTAAACTTTAATGTTATTAACTATGTGCGTTACAAAAAATGTAATTGTTGAATCGATTATCCAGTATTTATATCGATGTATATAATGAGGAATGGAATCGATCGAAAAATCCATTTTCAATTTAATCGTTGCAGCCCTAGTGCAGTATATGAATAATGTTTTTATGCTACTGCTAACTAGCTAGCTAATCAATCCAAAAAAGGTGGTAACTTTCTAGTTCTGAGGAAAGGGCAAGCAATAAACATCTTGTTCATTCAAAGACATGTTTTCAATTGCGTACACACCTGTAATTAAATTATGGTTTTGCATCAGTGGCAGCAGGCAAAATCTCATAACAAAAATCCCCAGTGTGATGAGGCTGTTGTAATTATCCCTCTTGTACAATGGAATATGTTTTGAACGCTACACAAAGAATTAAGTTGAACTAAGACCACAGGCAGAGCCAGTATTTCATTTTTTAATGCTGTCTTCTACCAGCCATCTGATCTGCTTCTCTTTGCTATGTGTCATTTCCCAGTGTTTTCCTGGAAGTGCAGGGATTGTGGATTAATGGGAATATTAATCGGTGTGACTGATGGTGGAGATTTCGGGATCTGACTCCTCATTGTCGGAGCTGTGTAAACCCTGGAACATACACTAGAACAGTTTCAGAGGATAATGAAATAATTCCATCCACTTTCCCGGAACATGCTTTCAAGTAAACTGGGGGGCTGGCAGAACTTATATCAGATTTTGTAACATGACAAGTCCTCAGAACTCCAATTAACATCTTCTTTCTGCAGCTGGAAACTTTTTTTTTTTTTTTTTAGCTTTGTTTATTAAAATGTTTACTCATCAGTAAAAGGGCCTGAAATTGTCTAATTTGCAAGGTGGGTCCTGGGGAACAGCAGACTTCATTATAAAAAAAAAAATACTCCATCATTCATATTTAGAATTATGCAGTTCTGCCAATAAAACTGCTGCAGTGCGACTGTTCAGACCCCAAACTAATTTAACTGACAAAGAATATGTGTAATTCTAAGGTGCAAAAGCAGAGTGGACAACAAACCATCTGTTGTAATTTAATCTATTACTGTGCATAATGTATTACCTTCCTTTTCAATAAGACTTGAGCCAACAAATCTTGTTCATATATTTGCTCTTACAGTAGTTTGCTTCAGGTATTTTCATTCCCTTTTTATTTCAGGGTTGATATTCTTGCAGTGTTGCTAAAAGCAGGCATTCTCAAAGACCAAAGAAACCCTGAGGGGTGTTCAAGATGGTTCCAAGGGACTTCCGCACCTGACAAAGCAATGTTCCCCACGCTGGGGGATCAATTAATTTACATGAAGTTAGGTGCTTCAGATGATTTGGAATGTAACACTGTTTTGACATCAACTCTGTCATAAATGTATAGTCACTGCTTCCAATGCCTCATTAAAAGGGTGTACCACAATAAAACATGCACTGGTTAGGGGTGATCCTCTGTCAGGATCCCTAATTTCATTGGGGATAGTGAGTGGAGTTCTGGAACCCCTAGATTAAGGGTCAGAGGCAGCTCTGCATTAAATTTGCATCTAGTCCTGAGTTAGAATCACAATTTCATCACAAATGAAAAGTGAAATGAATGTTGAAGTTGCATGTTCCCAGTGGACCTCATCCCTAATCTGCATTGCAATTCAGGGTAATTGACAACAGCTTAAGAAAAACATGATTAGATGAGCACAGAGCATTTATTAACCTTTCAACCCATGATAATGGTGCACTTTGCAGGGGGAGGGTCAAATAATGTGGAACAGCCTTGGCAGGAAGCTAATCTTTCATATAACAGTAGATTCATGAGAGACTATTTGCTTGAATACATAAGATTTTCAGACAGTTTTGGGTCCTGTGTTTTAATCATTGAGCTTTCAGATTGGATATTATTTAGCTTTTCACAATGCCTTTCACAAAATAAATTAAAAAAAACAAAAAAAATGTAGAGAGAAAATTAATACCTATTAATTGTAACATTACACATTAGGAACAACTGTCTGCGTTTATATTTATTTATGTAGACTTGTGCGCTGAGGCAACTGTTTTGTTTCTTGGTGTATTTGTAGAGTAATACAAAATCTGTGTGTAGTTCAGTATGTTTGTACATGTTGGATGAAATGGTATCATGTATCTTAATATTTAATGCCTACTGTATCTACTGACTGGAGATTTGTTAATGAATAGATAGCTCATTCCATTCCCTGCGGTCAATATTCTGAATAATGTAGACCTCTAGTCAATGTTCACTGCTAGGCAGGCTTTTTCTCCAGGCATGGTGTTTGGTTAGTTGGCTGGTTGTTTGCTTGATTGGCCCACCCACAGGCAGGTCATGTTTTGGTTTTTATTTTTTTTTATTTTGTTTTTTTCAGGTGGGCCCAGGGCAAGCCTCTACAGAATAAATAATCAGCTTGACAAGGGCAGCTCTAGATAAAAGCAGAGCAGGCATAACTGGCATTGAGAGAATACCTAAACCATGTCTGTGCAACATCACCTTCTTGAGCCAAGAAAAGGTTTTTTTTCTTCCCCACCCTCATCTTCCCTTTTATGCAATTACCTAGGTTAGCCAGACAAGTTTGAGAAATAAGTTGTGCATTTTTTTCTCTCTCATGGAGTACAATGGGTGTGTACTCTCTTATTTTTCTAACCATTGCTTCAACATACACATTCAGACCAGTAGAAGTTCAAATGGACCACAATTTCATGAATATTCCTGGGGAAAATCCTTCTTATTATTAACCTTTTTTATTCAGGACAAGTCCCCAGGAGGTTCAGGACAGCTGGTCACCCCAGGCACTGATGCCTTATAATTTCCCCAACCAGAATCATGACCTGGATGGAATGATCGTCACTATGTCTCAAAGTGACAATTATTCGAAGGGTCATGGAGGAAGCCAATGGCTCTGCTGGGATTCAAAATCTACACCTTGTAACTTCTGGCAACATAGTGTGTGTGTGTGTGTGTGTGTGTGTGTGTGCAATATATATATATATATATATATATATATATATATATATATATATATATATATATATATATATATATATATATATATATATATATATATATATATATATATATATACATATATATATATATATATATATATATATATATATATATATATATATATATATATATATATATATAGACACACACACACAGGTATCGGCATGCATTGATAAGTCTGAGTCACAGTGGCACAGAGATTTACTCAGTTCACTCCCCACAATTAATTTTGACTTGGCAAACTAGGTGGCAGTCAGTATTGCATGCTGTGGCAGATTCATGAAAAGGGTACCAAAGCTGTCTCCTTCTGTCCAGTTTTCGGTCAGTACTTTTCCCTCAGGAAAAAAAGACCTTTGACCATAATTGAGTGATGCTAGCACAGACCTGTCCAGGCATGCCTGCAAGGTCACTGAGGAAGAAGTTTGTGCTTACTGCTAGAAGGTGCCTTGTCTAACCCATGTAAATCATGTTGCTGGTTAGGCACAGGGTTTGTTAACTGTTTCCCAGGTCGCCTTAGCTGTCATCATAACTGCTGTGCCAAGAATAGGAAAGGAGTGGAAGATTTGGCCTGCAGCTTTATGTTAACCTGGCTATCTGCTGGGAAATATTAAGACTTGACCACTGGTATTCATTACTTTAAAACACATTGTATTATCTCCATGTAGCTGTCAAAGACAAACATTTGTTTCGGTGACTCTTAATGTTACAATGGATATTTTAGGTTCTGTGCCACCTATTAAAGTAAAAATTGTAATGTAATAAGTTTCTGGACTGTTAATTTTATCTCCGATCATAAACATTTAAACTATTTGCATTCTGATATTATATATTTAGCAGCAAACTGTCACAATCCATCACTGTTAGCCATGCAGGTACTACATCATTTTGTCATCTGTAAGCAGTGCTAGTAAAATGTCAACAAGATTCATAATTTATTATGTGCAACAGTCCCATTCCTCAAAAGAGCAAGAGAAGTCACCACATCTCTATTATTAAATAGGGAAGCTGCTAGAGATTACATATTTTTCTATAAGGAATGCTCTGTATGGCACAGGTTAATTGATTTGAGTATGCAACCTACTTGGCAAGTTACAGGGCAACAGCAAAGAAAAGCACAAACAGTAAGCGCGTTTTGAAATACAGCTCTGTCCAAAAGTTTTGCATCACCTAGATTCTTAGGATTAAGATGTCATACAAAAAAAAAACTATGCAAACATCATTTAGATCTCTTATTTAACATCATGTAATCAAAGAAACTACAAAATGATACATATGCAAAACTACAAAGCGGTATGTAATTCAATATGTTAACATAACATTATTCAGCAAGTTTTATGAAGCAAAATGTGTTACTGTAATTCTGTAGGGTGATGCAATGTGGCACAAATACAATCTACAATACACGATATATGTTTTAATATATTTTTTCCCTCTGAATTAATTTTAGATATAAATTGATGTAGAGATATTTAGGTGTCAATATTATTTTTGTATTTCCTCTGGATGTGTGGTTTAATTCTGCTAGTGGTGTCACAGAGTTAAAGATTTAGAAAAATTAAACAGAGTTAGTTATTTTTTTTCAGTTAAATTCTTTCAATAATGGAGACGAACTGCACAGCCAATAAGAATGTAAAAAGCATGGAACGCTTGCTTGTTTGAAGAAGTTGCAGTGTTTGTTAAGCCTCTTTGCTGAAATGTTCCTTCAAGGTGTTTGTAATCCAAGTTGGGTGTTTGTTTAGAGGTTGGCAAGCACTGCTAATGCAGCTTTGCACTCTGCTTTAAATGGGATATAACACCAAGGTGTGAGACGAAATACTTCCTTTTAGTAGCCATAGCAACATTTCCAATCCCAATCGCAAAGCATCATTCCAGTTCACTTTACAGTAACCCAATCCACGCTCAGTTTTTCCACGAAAAATACACAGTGGCTTTCTCTTCAGGGAGGATGAGGAGCAACAGTAAAAAATAGATTTGTTTCAGTTTTGTACATTTATTTGGATGATTGGCATAAAACTAAGACTGTACTGTTAATGACTGAAGCACTTTGGCGCCCAACCTGTTAAACACTAAATCAATTGTATTGCTTTTTGTGGAACACTTAACTCGGTATTCTTGTTTCTCGTAAGTAATTGTTCTAATGAGAGGCTACATGCTGTGCACTCTGTTCATTGATAGAAACTGCAATACTTTTGCTCCCAACTGCTAAAACCTTTTTCTTTTAATGTTTGTATTGCTTTTTGTGTAATGTTGTATCTGGTTCTCAAGAGATTTTTATATAATTGGTGTGTGTAGATGCATGTTATGATCTGTTCTCCGATTTTACAATTGATGTTGCAACAGGGTACAAACACAGGACTGACCTGTGGTTGTTTTTATTTATTTTTTAAACCATTAGTCTACTGCTCTGCAGTTATCTTTCCTAGACCTTTGCACAGGTGCATTGGAAGTTCAGTTGGCAGGGAAACCCATAGGTTTCTTAACTGTGTCACTGACCGCTCTTTCCTTTTAAGTGTAATTTAGTCTGGAGAACCGCAATTAATGAAGCAGAGGCCCAATCACACGCGATTTTATGTTTAAGAAATCCGTGACAGTTCTGTTCCTGGCGCATTGTACCCTTGTTCAGATAAAGGGGATCAGTTTGTGGTTGCGATTTACGAAGATGTATCGTCATCAGAATTATGAAGAAAGTGAATTAGAAATGTAATTTACCTTTGTTGGTATTGCAAATGAACCTCGTCCTCAGTGTGTCGTCTGTGGTGATGTACTGGCTAATAACAGATTAACAACAGATGTGCAGACAGAGAGACATGTGTTTTTAAAAGTCTGTAGTGATTTTGGTAATATTTTCTGAGGAGAAACTTGACATTCGTTCATCAACATTTAAAGAAAGAGTGAAGTTAACAGGGTGATCCATTTTACAAAAGGCACCAGGTATATGTGTTTTTTGTTCAGAGTTTTCAGCACGAATTAGGTGTGGCGTTTTATGCGCGGAATAACGTGTACACAGGATAAGATCTACTGGACATCTGACAAATACTTCACTGTGATTGGTTGATTTCTGATATGTGATTGATGCCATATTTAAATTATGAAATGTATATTAATCTGATATTAAAATTCTGCAATGAGCTTCAAAGGCCAGTGTTTGGTCATAAATGGCCAATGCTTTTTCATTGTACAAAATACTCTTTTTCTGGATTGTTGGGTTTGAAATTTTGTGCAAATGTCAGTTTTGGTTTGGAAATGTCATAGGTGTTGCATTCCTACTACAGGCAATATGTATGCATAGTCAGAATGCAGATACAGATTGATAATTGTATTCATTAAAAAAAAAAAAAAGTATCAATACATTCTAAACAGAATTTAGCACACCACATTTCAAAACAGGTGTAATTGTTTTTTGCAAGAAGCAAGTCCTAAATAAAAGTAGTGCTAGGACAAATATCCGAATATTTGAACCAGTATTTTTTTTACATGTATTCGGATACAAAAATCAGATGTTCGTGTGATATGTGAGATTTAATATACACATTCGCCACTGCTTAGAATGGGCATGTTTGTGTTAAGGTTATTGGCCCACAGTAGGTGATGGATGGTATAAACTCCCACACAATCACCTGACATTCAGAATGTCCCCCAATCACCAGTAATCAAAACAAACAAGCGTGTATGCGGTTCAAAATCTTTAAGACACCCGTTACACAAATAAGAGAGGTATTAAATCTATGAATGTAATTAAAACTACAGTAGCCTAACTGCGATGGGACCAGAGTAAGGGCGGATAAATTCAAAATGTTTTAAATACCATTATGCAAAGCTGTAACAATTACTGTACTATATTATTATTATTATTATTATTGTTGTTGTTGTTTTGAGTTTCAACTTTTAGTAGGGAGCTCCCCTGAATCCCTTGTTTAGAAAGATACAGGCTATTAATAAAGAGCAGCTGTCTGCGGTGTGGGTGCCTGCTTTCACTGCTGAGTGGCAGGAGATCGAGATGTAGGTTGAGGTTGATATGCCCCGCAGGCAAACAGGACTTATTTACATATCCCGCTCCTCTCTTTAAAAATGTCATCTCCACACCCAAACACACCCACCCAATTCCCCCCACCCCGCTCCTCTTCCTCACTCATTGATTCAACACTCCCTATCCCTGACTGGTCCTGTCAGACCTGCTCCCACCCCCCTCAGTGACACACACACACACACACACACACACAGGCACCAAAACACCGAACACCGCTCTTTAACAGATCGAACAAGAATAACACAGTTTACAAACGCACATACCCTTCCCGGGTCCTTAATCCGGTAAGGGTCCCACATTGGTCGAAAACTTCGTTGCAACACGTTGCATTGGCTGCTGAATGACAGAGTTCCAAGCATGCTTTAGCAAGCGCACACCGTCTAACAGACATTTTATTTACGCTGAGTTTTCATGCTGGATGCGCGTCGCTTTTCTCTTTCCAGCCATGCTTGCTTGCTGTTGCAGTCAGTGCTGTTTTTTCAAACTGTAAATAAACCCGGCACTGCGTACAGGGATTAAATAGTCAAGGTACAGCACAGGGGTAATCACTCAATAACAACGTGTAAACAGCTGATTGATCAATCTGTCAAGTTTTTTTTAGAGTGCTGCTATTTATATTGAAATCTATGTGAATGGCAATGTAAGGTGAAAACAGCTGATTTGTGGAATAAGAGTGATTTTACTTCAGTATATGATTTACTAAATTATGTGTGAATGGCACATAACGAGATCCAAACAGCTGAGTTTGCTCGAAAACACCGTATAAACTATGCCAATAGGCAAACAACATTTGTCCGATATAAACGGCTGACCGTGTACGGTGTAAGTGGTGGCGACTGTAAATTAAAAACAACAACAACAAAAAAAAAACCTGGGTTCAACACAGCATCTCTTGAGCCTCTATTTAAAGGTTTTAGACAGCAAAAAGTAAACAAACCAGATTATGTGCGCGCATGCACAGTGATCTCTATGGAAGGCTGTCTGGGTCAAGAAAGCGTTGTGCTGCTTTAGAACGAGTCAGAATCTCATGTGAAAAAAAAGTCAAGCACGTCATTCATTATGTATTTCAGGAACAAGCAAAACAAAGTTGAACTGCTATTTGGCATCCTTTGTTTTGTACTTCATTCAATGGGTAAACAACGTATTCTTTACTTCTGGGATATTTTTCTGCTTTAACGTGTTACATATTGTAACGCCTCCCTGTAAAATAAAGGCATACACACACAGGGGCCACGCCCCCCTGCTGCTATGCTGTAGGTCTGCATTCTGAGCAATATAATGGCTTTTATTACTTTCCGAAAACGAACGAATATCCAAACGAATATTTTAATTATCAGCGACTATCCGAACATGAAATGCCTACATTCGTCCCAGCACTAATTAAATGTAGGATGCGCATTTAGCATTTTGCCATAGTTACAATGAATTTGAAATGGCACAGGGAGCTTATTGAATATGTATATGACCTCTGAAGGGAACCCTGCAACTCTTTCTGTAATTCTGGAAGTGATAGCGATTCAAATTATTCAGCAGTAGCACTTGTAAGTACGTTCACAATTAATGTGTACTATCGTATAGGGAATTTTAAATTCATTTAGTTTCATACAACTATCTGTTTGTACATGGCTGCCTGCATAACGCACTGTAAAGTAACCTGTGTGAAAAGATGGGTATAAGGTTATTTGTTCTCTCCTTTCAGTCAGTCAGCCATTATCATTCGTGCGTGTGTCTGTGTAATCCCATATATAATGCTTCTGTGTTATGAGAGCGTAAGAGTTCATTCTTCTTTATGCTATGCTCGACATTTAGGTCAGCATTTAGGAAGAATTATAATCAGTGTTTAATGATAAGGTTTAGAGCAGTGGATTGTGGTAACCAGTGCCTTAGTCACACGAAATACATTATGATTGATGAATAATCTATGATTATTCGGCTGTAAACTGTAATACCTTGCACATATGATAGTAATCGGATTACTTTACAGTAGTGTACAAATCTTTTCAGTGTATATAATTCAATATGAACTATTTATCCCCATTTGAACCCCCTTCTTCACTGGTGGTGGTGGTGGAGTAATTACATGGGCCACAAATTTGTTTCTGTTGAGTACTGTGTAATTACTGTACCTTTAATTATCATAAAGGAATGTAATTCAGTATTTGCTATGTGCCTGGTGCTGTTTTATTGCATGAGGCAGTAGTGCATTATGTCACAGAGCTGTGTTTTGTGGGTTGTTTTGAAGAACTAGCATTTGTAGATCAAGAAACTTTAATTGGAGAAGTTGGATCACGATTCATATTATGCTTTGCTTGAATTTGCTGTGTCGTATATTGAAATTGCAGAGGGCTGAGTATTTCACAAAGACACATCTTTTAAATCTGTTTTATTCCTGTCAAAAAGGCAATGTGAGAGCAAATCCGAAATTGCAAAATCTTTAGCACTTATTGCATCCCATTTAACCATCTGATAAAAAAACAAATATTTCAAGATTATTATTATTATTATTATTATTATTATTATTATTATTAACAAAGGAAAATGGTGGAAATGTCCACCCCCCTGTTCTCCCACTTGCTACAAGGGGGAACGCTATATAGCCTGTATTACTTTGGGTTCTTTACAGGCTGTTACTGTTGAAGTAGGAGAAAATTACTTAAGAGAACACATACTATACTGTACATATTCATTCGGTCTTAAGGGGGGTGTGAGTGTGTGTGTTTATTTTATTATTATCTTTTTTTTTTTTTTGTTGCCTACCAAGGTTCTGAATAGGCCTGAAGCCAACCCATTCTTTGAATTGAACTCACTGTGTTCCTTGATGTCTATGTTGCAGTCAGATATTCAATCTATTTCTGTGGTGGTGCTGTTTGTTTCTTGGTTGTACTGTTTCCCTGGTTTGCCCAGCAATGCACGCCCTGGTGCAAGCCAATTTCAAAACTGAATAATCTGCTTTAAACTAAAAATCTGGAAGCAGACAAAAAGAAAAGGGTTTGGAGGGAGAAATCTTGATTCCATAATCCCCCTCATGAAATCCCCTCATGAGTCTGAATTCTTTGTGCTCCAGTTAAATAAATTAACCTTGGGTCATTCAGGTTTCTGTCACTGCTAACATCTAGAGCTGGTGCAAGCATTTCATAAAGCTCCTTTTGATTTGGTACAAGTGAGATACTAAGAGAAGGCCAACCGTTGTCAAAGGATGCTTGGTAGGCTTTCTGAGGTTTATTTGCTCAAGATGTACAGTATGGTTTTCCTGTTAGCACGTGTACACTTTTATTATTTATTGTTTTGTTTTTCAGTTTACAAGGAGCAGTGTCATCACTTCTAGAACCTTTACACTTATTTTTTTATCAAACATGTTTGATACACCTGATCAAGGCTTTTCAAAGAGCCTTTTTTGTTAGCATAAGAACAATCCAGATTTTTTAAACTACCAGTAACCGTTCCAGATTAATGTATGCTTTCAATTATTTTTTTCATACAGGCAGTGCAATATCGCACTAATAGACAAGGTACTGTTAATGGCAACTTAAATTAAAAACATCTTTTTTTTTTCATCTGACAAGTACAACTAAACCTGTTTTGGTGAATTGTATTGCACAGACTGTACATTCCCATGAAGTATCGATGTATATACTTTTTTTTTCTTTTACTCCACTCTGCTTTTAAAATGTTGTACACATACACTTATGTGTGTGCACATTTATGTATTTGATTGGCTTAGTTTTTATAAGATTATTGGAAAAGCTTCTATATTTGTTTTTATATAGTTCACTTGTGAATACTCCATGGCTGTGTACCATTTATAAGAATATACTGCCTCAGAAGGCAAAATGAAGTTCACAGCCTCATGACTAATTAAAATGGCCCTGTGACATGCAGTGCTGCCTAAATATTTCATTTTGAACATCATTTTAAGTAACTAAAGTAAAACCCAGCGATGCTGTGCTGTTGCTAAGCAGGTGGCATTTAGTGATGATAATTTCATTTAATGTAAAGCTCTGTACAGTTTCTCTCTAATTTGATGTTACAGAAATTTAATGTGAAATCTGATATTTTCAACATTACAGTGGTCAGAAGTGTAAAAGTTTTGTGTGGCTTTTATTTATTCAGATTCATTGGTCAGCTGTATGTGGTGTTGCAATGTTGACCTAGTCCTCAAGTGATGGATATCAGACAGTAATTTAACAGCACTGTTATAATTCTTTCCTCAAACGGGAGCTTTGAATGAATCCGCATTGTAACAGTTTCTGAAAGACAGAGGGGGGTGGGGGGGAATGCCTTACAGCTCAGATACGGTCATTTACTTTAGACATGAGAACGGTATTCAGCAATGATTGTATTTATAATTAAGTCTTCCACATCTACCTTACTGTGGCTATCGGGAGTTTAGAAAGATTTATTTTTATTTTTTTATTATTTCTGGTCAGCTAGATTTTCAAAACCCATACACCCAAACACCACCCTACCCACTCTCCTTAGTTACTGTCACATTATACTGTCAATTTAAAAAAAAAATTCACTTTTTGACTTTGTTTCACTTATCCCAGGCTTCCTGAAGAAAATGTGAAGCTTATTTCTTGGGGAAAGCAAAATTACCACATAGGCCACTCCAGAAAAATGGGCTTACGTAGGCAGCACTGGAAGTATGATACACTCATGGAATCAAAGTAGAACAGTGTATTGCCATACATTAAGGGGCTGCAGTTTTACTCCCATTTGCCCTTAGTTGTACAACCCTGGGCTCAGATTACTGACTTGTCCTGAATGTGCATATCATATGTAGTAACTGACATGGACAGCATCTACTGAAATTCTAGATTCATTTAGAAGTGGTGAAAGGAGGGGACATTTAAATGCAGGCTTCTCTGTATACATACTCAGGCAATTTGAGCCCTTTGAGGATATCCAGATTTTTGGTTTTACCAAGGACTAGTTTATGCCTGGTTCTGAAACTCATGTAACCACCTCCTTGTGCCCAACTAGCAGTGGAATTTACTGTTTTAAAAAAAAAACTGAATATTTCATAGTTTTAAAGGCTGCACAAAACAAAATGTTTCTACTTTCCTAATGTGATATTAAGAGAAACACAAAGAAAAACAAGCACAAAATATTATGTGAACGCCAGACACCTCCAATCATTTTTTTATAGCAGTACCAACTGTGTTTTTTTTTTGTTTTTTTTAATGCAATAATCCCTGTTGCATGGTTTCAGATTAAATAAATAATTTCAGGTCTTTGCCTGTTGAACAAAAAAAAAACAACAAAACACTAGAAATTGATGTAGTACTTGTTTCCTCTAAACATGTCCTCACAGTGGTATTAGTCTTGACTTCGTATTTCCTACCATGGTTAAAACCCCTTTAATCCAGATGATTGCTTTGTTATGCTGGGGTCTGGAAAATTGGCAGGAGTGGATTAAACTGTGGTATTAACTTGTTTTATCCCGACACAGTGGTATTTTTTTAAAAAGGGGCCAGCTGGTCTGTCTCAGCCCTCTTTATCCTTGGTGTGGTCACAAGGGACCAATGGGCCTGGATCAGTCTCTCACTGTATTTTCACAGCCAAGAAAAGGCACTTTTAATTGGCTGAATGTTTTTCAGTGGAAGGTGTTGCAGTTGCAGTGTCCCACAAGAACATTCAGTTTTACACTGCAGTGCAAGATAAATCCTTGGTGGCTGAGGATGTTAAAAAGAAGACCTGGATTCTCCTTACATTAGCAAACCATTGATAGTCCATTGTGTTTTTCTTAACCCCAAAATTAGTTTTGGCTACCTTTTTAAAATGTGTTTGACGCTTTAGTATTCTTGGAGAAACTGACCTGTTACTACTACTAGTGCCTGTACTGTTGCAGGAAATACATTTTAATACACAAGGTAACCTTCAGAAATATTACTTCTATTTTAAAACCCTACAGCTTACCTGTTTCTGTCATCCCAAATTGGGTAATTGTTCAACAAGTGACAGCACTTTACAGGGATAACGTCAAACATTATCCATAAGTAGGGCTTCTGTTTTTCGATTTTTGTTCATTTCATTTTTCAGTGCTTATTTTGAGATATTTTCAAGTGGGGGGGGGGTGGGGGGGGGGGGGGGGGGGGGGGGGGGGGGGGGGGGGGCTTTCGTTTTTTATATACTGTATGAAAATATTGTTTTCGGTTACTTTCCAAAATTCAGTTTTTTTTTTTTTTTCTGTCACAAACAATGTATGTATAGTAACTTGAGCAGTACTTGCACACTTCATTTGTACCTTCTTTCCTTTGCTGCCTTCCACAACAAAATCCTTATGGTCACGGGCATATTCTTCTGGGTTTTTTGGTATGTTTAGACATTGTTTACATTTCGCCTCAATTTGCAATTGTGTTTTAAATTCCACAAGCATGTAAGTTACCCTATTGAACTGTAATTCTCTTTAAGTCTAGTGAGCAGGAACAATGCTCCCTATTGTAATCTCGTTGTAATGTACAATACAATAGAAATAGAAATAGAATAGAAATAGAAATGTAGGAATTTGCTGCCAGTCAGTAGTTTGGGTGGGTTTAAAGTATTCAGAACGAATCAATGCGAGATACAAGTCAGGAAGGTGGGACACTGCCCAACTGTACTGGATTTTTTTTTTTTTTAATTGTTTGTTTATTGGCTGTGCACTGATTTTCATTTTTTTGTAGCGGCAGGTGTTTTATTGGTTTTTATTGGTTAAAAATGAAAATCAGAAGCCCTACCCATAAGCCATTTGAAGACTGCTGTCATAATATAGTGGTTTGAATTTGCTGGTCGTGAACATCGTGGGTAGCTGCGTGTTTGCCTTATACTTTCAACAGTGAAGGAAAAGAGTTTGATCATAGCAGCGTACTTTGGTGTCTTGTTGACAGAGACATAGAAACATTTCTGTATAGAAAAACTGACTAAAAATAACCTTTTTATTTAGTCTTTAAAGAGGTACTGCCACTGGGAATGTCACTGTTTCTGAGCTGTAAAATATGGTGTACTTCAAATGCAACATCAGCACAAACAATCCAAAGACCCTCTTTAAAAAATATCTTTATTTCTACATGGCCTTTGCTGTAAGGTAGTTATTACCAATAGTAACTTTTCACAGTTAAAGCAGAATAAAGGGCTCTAAGATTGAAGAGGAGAGCCTACCAGCCAGCCAGGGTTGGCATGTTCTGCTGACCTTTAGACTGTCTGGCTGTTGGTCATGCTTCCATCCTCTGCTAAAAACATCTGTTCTGGGGGCAAAAAGGCTAAATTATGAGTTGATTTATTTTTACCCTGCCATCCTTGAAGGATTTTCTGTTATTATACTGTATGCCATGTTTTGTGTACCATGTGGCAATACGTGACCTTTATTTATCTTGCCCCCATGCTGTCAGTTGTTGAACAATTACCCAATTTGGGATGACAGAAACAGAGGAAAGCTGTAGGGTTTTAAAATAGGCTGCAGGGTGGAGTTTGGGGAAGGGGGAGGGGTTTGGTGCTTGAAATTAACATACAGTAGTCTTCTCTGCCAAGAGCGTGGCTTGTTGCTGGTCAAGAGCTGGAATTTGCTACTGGGCACAAGGTGTAACCTGAAGCTGCTGTCAGGCTGTGTATGTGCCAGCATGGGTCACTGTGGGCTATCTCTGCGAAAGGATAAGGAACTTATTGTGTTGGTATAGATGGATGTATTTCAAATATACATAAATGTTTATACTAACAGGTCCTACTGATATAATCATGTTGTTTAGATATGCCCTATCAGTAGAATTAAACATGTGGATGTATTGCACTGTATTCATTTGACAAAAAGGTGTTTTCAACTTTCAGTCATTTAGGGAAATTGTGAGGAGGCTGTGTGGTCCAGTAGTTAAAGAAAATGACTGTAACCACAAGTCTCGGCTCACTCACTCACTCACTGACTCACTGCGTGACCTTGAGCAAGTCAGTTAACCTCCTTGTGCTCTGTCTTTTGGGTGAGACATTGCTGTAAGTGACTCTGCAGCTGATGCATAGTTCACACACCCTAGTCACTGTAAATCGCCTTGGATTAAGGCATCTGCTAAATAAATAAACAAATAATTTCAAATAGCCAATGTAACCCTTCATGTCTCTCTTGGCTTCACAATAATATTACCAGTCACAAGCCATTTAATAACTCCTTTATTAGTATGTGCACGCGTTTTGTCCAATAAAAGAGTCTGAATCTAGTGTAAAAATGACAGAACTCTGCCCAATCACAACTATATATGTGTTTCACTGATGTATTTATTTATTTATTTATTTATTTATTTTTAAAGTGTGATTAGGTGGGCAGTGAAGCAAACAGTGTCGCAGACGGTTGACTTTTTTTTTCTCCCACATCACTGAATAATGTATTTCAGTGGTGATTCAAACCCCTAAAACCAGTTCCCTAGCTACACCACTGTTATAAGATGACACAATATTTCCACACAATGAAAGAGGGCATAAATGCCCAGTGGGCTGAAAACAAAGTTGTTCACCTCATATGTACAGATCTTGTATCATGTCATTGAATGTGCATCTTGCAGAGCAGTTAAATGATTTGATTTAAATAAATAAATACAAAATGTTTTTGTCTAAATTAAAACAAAATGTGCAAAAGACAAGACAAAACAAAAGTATGGGTGTTACATTTTAAAGAATGTTTTCAACAGCTAGTAAGGTCTACAGTCCCTGGTTTTGAAGGATAGTTCGTCACCCCTGCGAACCAGGAACTCGTGTCTTTCCATATCACAGATTCACATCTACAGCTTTTGACTGGTATTCATGGACTCGACTACTATGAGACAGGATATTGGAGCAGTCATGGCCAGGGGGCCTGCATTTTTCATTGTCCTAATTTAATATTATCATATATGGACTGTCCTATTGATTTAATCATTAGATGTTGAAAGCCAATTCTGGAAAAATGTATTGCAGGGACAAAATGTGGAGATAATGTGCCACCTCCTTTTTTTTTTTTTTTTTTTTTGGTGACTCTATTTTTTATATCAGCAGGAGTGGATTAAAAATGTCCCTTACCCAATAAATTGAGGTAAAAAACTTTTGTTTTCAGCCTACTGGGCATTTTGCCCTCTTTCATTGTGTGGAAATATTGGGTCATGTGATACAGAATGTCTGCCTTTTAAGAGCTGGCTGTGATATAAACTATAACCACGACTTTATTCAATAAAACTTTTAACACCTTTTCTGTTTCCGGGCTTAGTTGTGTTGAATTTTCATACATTTTGTAATTAGAACTGTATATACCTGAGGCATGTGTTTGGAAACTTTAAACACAACACACAAAAAGAAAAAAAAAATCAACTATAATACACTGAAGCCTCCTTGCCTGAAGTTGGTTTTCTCTTCTCAGAAACCATCAAGGGTGAATCTGTAAAAGTCATTGTTACATACACTGAAGGTAGTAATAAATGCTGCACCCGAAGGTAATGTGCAGGTTTTGACAAGGTGAGTGGATTTCTTTGAATATCCCAGGCTCTGTCTCTTTGAAAAATGATAACTGCAAGCTGGTAGACTTTACACTGTCGATGCTGACTAGTGCGCTTTTGCAAATGTGATGACATTCACTTTCAATACTGCCTGTGAGGCTAAAATTCCTCACTTCAAGTCATTTTTGGTATGGCAAACTCATAAAAGTGCAGTTCTACCTACAATAGGGTTTATTTTAGGGAAGGGGAAAAGAGTTATAATTAAATTCATAGTTAAACCAAGCATGGATCAAACCTGCAATTGGAGTCTTATTTCCATCCCTGTGTCCCATTTAACCAGTATAGTATATTTCCCCATAACTTCAAACATTCAATAATAAATTCCGAAGTAAACCTCACAAGAAACAAGATCAAGTATACACATGTTTTAGCTCCTGTCTTTAAACATTTGCTTGCTTACTTGACTTGATGTTCTATCCCCAACACGTAGACTCTGTGCTCTTATGATGTAAAACATATATTGCACTACTTGGTAATAGCTGGAGAGAGTGAGCATTTGGAAAACCCTGTGTGTGCCTAATCAATTCGAAGGTCTTCTGGATGAAACTGCATTTGGTTGTTTCTCTTTGCTTGTTCCTGTATGCCGATGGGACACGTTGCTCAAGGGCTTCTCAGGCTGTAGGCAAACATGGATGTGTTTTTTTTTTTTTGTGTGTGTGTGTTTTTTTTTTTTTTTTCCTTTTAAATCGGGTACCAGGCTAGTGAATATTTAATTAAAGCTGCAAACCGCTCACATCTGCCTTCAAGTTGGTTTCCAGCGCAGGAGTAGTCTTGTGGGTTAACTGTGCTGGTGGAGAACACTGCCAGTGGCGCTTTTCACTCTGCAGATTCCACTTCAGATATGGAAATAGACGGAGACCAGTTTAGGTGCATTGACTTAATATGGAGGCTGTGTGCTCTTCAGGTCATGCTTAATATGGAGGCTGTGTGCTGTTCAGGTCATGCTTGATATGGAGGCTGTGTGCTCTTCAGGTCAATTGGAATATGGAACAAATTCTAATGTTCACAATCTCGTGGATCATTAAATCATAGACAGAAGAACTATAATGTGTGATGACCCTTTTTAGTTATTGATTGGCAACTTTTTGTACCAATCAGTGAAGGTTAAATTCTAGATATTGTGATAGCAAGTTAACCTATACTTGTTTCATAATTGTATAGCAGTGAGATGGCAAATGCATTTTATAGCTTGTGGGGCTGATTGCTTTGGATCTTGGCAGCTGCTTGTGGGAGTTAATTACACAAATTATCCAGACAAAATGCTGCAGACATCACTTTTACTACAGCGCAAATCTAATTTTAGAGAGGAACCCTCACTAATTCCTGAGAAACTGCATCTTGTGACAATGCAGAATCAGTGGGTTGACTGGCAAGTGAGATCTAACTAAATATGGGCATTTAAAGTCTACCTTTTTTCTTTGTCAGTGAGCACAAAATAAAAATGTATTTGCAGATGGGCCGGTTCTTGGTTGCTGGATTTTGTTTAGTTTTGTTATATAATAATCCGTCACATATCCGACTGTGGTGGATATGCCGGATATGTAAAAAGTCGGATGAATGAATCCTGTTTTAAATACCATTATACACGGCTGCAACAATTACTATATTCACAGAGTTACTGTTTTGAGATTCAGCTTTATCAGGGAGCTCCCCTAAATCCCTTGTTTAGAAAGATGCAAGTTATTAAGGCTTTTGACAGAGTAGGGGTGTGGGTGCGTGCATTCACTGCTGAGTGACAGGCAGGTGATTGAGATGGAGGTTGAAGTTGATGGCGAACAGGATTTATTTACATATCAGCACACTGAACAGCTCACGTGACACTACCAGCAATGGCAGCTCACGGAGCACATACAGCACAGTGTACGAAAACTTTGGTAGGACCTACAATCTCTGAACTAATCTTCACTGTTCAATAATAAACTAACATTGCTGAAGAGGTTGATCATGGTGGATAAAGGGTTAGGGTGCATATATGACAGATTACTGTATATTCATTATCTTACAGCTTTTTTCCCCATAGTAGGGTAAATGGAAATTGCCAACAAAAAAAAAAAGTCCTTATGAAGGCTTGATCAAAAAAAAAAGTAAGCATATTCTCAACTCTGCCTTTACTTAGGTCATGCTTGTAATTAATGTGTTTTTTTATTATTTTTTTGTTATTTACAGATATAATTTCAGTAATAAAAACATATAAAAAATGATGGCTTTCAGAAATAAATGATTTATAATTGCACCTGTCTACTCTAGTACTCTGTGAAACGCTCATCTTGTTTTCTTTTTTGTACTCAATCCGACACCACTCCCTTGACTGTCAGTAGAAACTCATCTCCCAAACACTCTATCTCGCAACCCTTTGCACACAGCGTGACGGAGTTCTCCATAGAGAATCCATGGAGTTGAGTATCTTGGTGTATTGCAGAATGTCTTTGATGTAAGTGTATCGATATGAGCCATTTTAAATGTGGATAGCTATATCGGAAGAGTATTGGTTGTGTACTGGTGTCGAAAAGCTAGTTAGGACAGAAAGAGTTATCATATCGGTGTATTATAATCTGAAACAAATTTTAACAACATCGTTCCGACACAAGTGTGAACAGGTTAAAGTTGATCTACCTGGGTTGCTAGGAAACCAAACAGTGTATTCCAATTCCTAAATGGTGGACCTCAAGGAGTTAGGATATCATTCTTGTGGCTTACTTTAAAATTACTATTTTTCTTCTATGGAATCTGATGCGGTAATACCACATCGCTAAACCTGTCCTTCAAAAGGCGGCAAATCAGCATTATGTTAGAGTGGTCGAACTAAATTGTAAATTTCAACAAACATCATCCAAAATGGATTATTCCATTTTGATTTGAACTAACTTAAATATATCTGAAATCAAAATGCCTCCCAAAATTTGTTTTACTCGTGTAAAAATATGTGGGAATAATATGATTCATTTTCAAAGTGTCTCATGAGGCCATGCCAGTAATGACTTGCAATAATCAAATCTTGATTTATTCACTTTAATTAATACCTAACAACTTCACGTTTCTTAAAGGTAATTACTTTTAAAATACAGGTTTCAGTACATCCCTACTGTATGCAGTACTTAACCTGCAGCTCCCCTAGGCACATCCAAGCTTTCTCATCCTGCTTTAAAAAATTAAGTTATTCACAAACACGTAAAATGGTGACCTGATCATCTCATTACTTGTTCCTTCAGGCACTGGTTGCCTCCAGAGAGTCCTCCAGCTGTTTTTCTTTTAATTCAGTGACCTTGCTTTTATAGAGCTGTGAACCGACCAGCTGTTTTAAAGCAGGATGCTGCAGTTGAAATTTCCAGATGTATTCTGTTTTTTCTGATGGGCTATAAGAAGTTACAACTTGTAAAGTTTTGGTAAATAATTGTAATAATTGTAAAGAACTTTAGGCTTGTGTATTTTTGAGGAATGCACCCCTAGAAAAACACAAGGCAAGTACTAGTGTTGCATACTTGAGCAGTATGGAATCCATAACAATTTTCATTTTGAGTATTTATTTATTTATTTATTTATTTATTTATGATTATGTATCTTGGCCAGAGCAGTGCAGTACAGCTTGCTGATTAGACCCTGGTAGCACACCCTGATGCAGGCTCTATTCAATACCTTGTATAATGGTTACCCATAGTTCTTTCCATTGACTGCTGTCAATACATTCTCCTTGCTTTTAATTACTGAACTACTTCAGTATCTCTAGACAAAACATGCGAGTACATGTTTTTTGGTGCATTTTTTTTGTTGGCTGTACAGTGTGAGAGGAACTTTTTGACCTGCTGTGTTCTCTGTCTGCATGTTTTTGAACAATTGATGTGCCCAGTTTCTAAATGTTTCATTTTTTATTGGGACTCGTGGGTTAATGAGTTTAATACCTGCCTCACACCCACCTGTACAACTGGGTGAAATATCTGGCTAGTAGCCATTGGTAAATTTTGCAGAAATTTTTACCTGATAAAACATCTCACAATGATTGCCCAAAACAATGCAAAATCAGGTCTGGTGGCTAACTGGGGAGTCTTGAGTGTAAATCCTAATTCGGTAGCTGTAATTAAGCTGTAAGTCACTTTCGTATTTACAGTTCTGTATCACTAGTTTTAAATTGGTGAGATAAATGACTCCGTCTTGGTACAGTAGTTGGGCAATCATATGTGTGTTTTCCACTGTTGCTTTAGATAATGGTTACTAAACCTTCCCACTTTCCATTTACCAAACTCCATTGCCATTCATTTTCCTGGTGTGGGTTTATAAAGAATAAAGGCTCTATGGCTGCAAAACTGCACTTGATGGCCACATCTAAGGAGACCTGAACTGTGAGGTACTATGATAACAGTCATATCACGTACCAGTATGTTGATTGCTTATCGTGTTCATTTTAATGGAAAAAGAACAGTAGTTCTGTAGAGATTGGAATACAGTAATTTATATTGTGGGAGCTGCAGTCAGGCAATAATAGGCCTTACTGTGATATAATTTTTGTAATAAACTATTTTATGTGTATTTTTTCTTACTTGACCAGTACACTTCATCATAAGATATTTGTTTTTTAAATACATAAAAATCTACTAAATTAGGATACCATTATAGTACTCGGGAACGTAAGCTCTAGAGTTGCCCTTAGCAAGGTTATGAACCATTGCCTGGAGGCACGAGTCCTTCAAGACTAACACCTACAGTTCCTGATGAAATGAGCTAAAGTGGCTTCGACGCCAATTATTCAGTGGAACTTGAAGTACAAAAATGTTATATCGTAATAAATATAGTATGTTACTTAATAATCAACAAATGGAGAGTATGCAGCTCGATTCTGTTGCACAGCCCCATGTGTCTGTTAAGAAGATGCTGTTTGAAAGGCTTTATCTCTTATTCCTTTTTTTTATTATAGATGTGAAGTTAATATCCCGACCTAGCTCGTTAGGGAGCAGACATTGCTCTCCTTGCTGTAGATTTTTAGGCTATTCTTTGGTTATCTACTGCTCTCTCTTCTTTAAATCAAACTATGTTATGAAGAGCTCCATATGGTACAGTGTCAATGAGATTTAACTGTAAGAAGCTATGCCTTGAATAAATTTTAATATATTTGCAAATGAATTGCTTTATTAAGTGTTGGATAACTCACAGGGGAATTAGACTGTAACAGATGGCCCCAAAAAAGTATCCAGGAGAAGTGTACACATGGTTTTGGCAAAGTTTACAGAATATTTTACTAACTATTTTGGATGAAGCCGTACCCTCAAACCAGTGGTGAACAACTCGGTCCTGGAGGGCTGGTGTCCCTGCAGGTTTTTATTCCAGCTGCACCCTAAAGTACTTTATTGGACCTCATTAGATGCTTAATTGGTCCAATGAACTAATTTATGGTATGGTTAGAACAAAAACCAGGAGGTACTCTGGCCCTCCATGACCTGAGTTGTGCACCACTGCCTTAAACAGTGGAAACTGGACCAACAGTTATTAAAATGACCTCACCTAATTTTCAGTCAGCAGTTCTTCAGTGTTATTTTTTTTTTATTGTAACTTCAGAATTACAAACTCACTTTAGCTCTGTGAAAATAAAGAAGCATTACTAAGAATGGAAATTATCAGTGCAAAGCATGTATTTAACTAATTTGCATTTAGTGAAGTTGCTGTAACAGTGTCTGAAAAACTTTTTACCAAATGAAACTCCACAAATGATAATCCCAGTTTGAGCTTTTTCAAGTTTCATTATGAGTTTTTGTTTTTTGCCTGCACATTGTGGCTAATTATTATCATACAAGTCTCTTTCTATCCTTGAACTCTTACCAAATCCAAGTGATGATAAGCCAAGTATCCTTTCAATGGGGGATTGACAAACTCTTTGATTTAAATCATGACGGACCATATATCATATCATGTTTTCATGTGTCTTCCACATGAAACATGGGTGCTTCTTACCACCTGGAATGAATGGAGCACACCCCAAAATCGAAAGGCTGGGGGGCTTTTTGTTTGGATCAGAACTGTAAATGTTTATACAGAGCCATCATAACTTCCCACTGGAAGGCCCACATGCTTCGGTTATCGAAGAACCAACAGCTGAATAGGATACTTAGTCTGTCAGATTGTATCATTTTGTTACAAAGTGGCTTTTAATGTTGCTGACGTAAGGCACAGTATTGCCAATTATTATTTTGACTAGGCTTTGCATGGTTCAAACCGTGACATGTGATGGAATATTGATGTAGTGTCTTTTAAACCAGGGTTCCTATGTAGCTTGTTTTTTAGATGAGGGTTGCTTATAATGGTATAAATCTGTTATGATGTTTTTTTTTTTTTTGTGGTGGGTAAAAACGGAAGCAGTCCTGACTCAGCAGTACATGATCTATCTTAGAAATCTTTTTTTTAGTTTAAAGAAAAAAAGACTGCATTCCTATTTTGCTGTCATTACTGTATCCTTTTGTGACAGGTGGCAATGTGGAGGGGGAAAAAAGTACATTACAAGATGATGTGTGTCATAAATACTTAGATATTTACTGTTAACTGTTTTCTTCTGTCTCATCTGGCAAGGCGGCCTGAGTCTAAGGAGACTTGTCTGTCATATTCCGTCCCGACTCTCCCTGTGCAACTGATTCCCTCTGTATCATTTCGGCAGATAAGCCGCTTGGTTGAAATGTTTTTAAAAGGCACCTAAAGAAAAAAGCTATTTTAAATTATTATATAAGTTAGAATTGGTCCAGAATCTGATTAGGTCTGACAATGATTTGGCTGTGTTACTTTAGCACAGGGGTGGCCAATCCTGGTCCTGGAAGGCCAGTGTCCTCCTGTTTTTTGTTCCAGCTGTCCTCTAAATTACTTAATTGGACCAATCAAGCACTTATTAGAAGCGTAATTGGTTCAATTAAGCAATTTTGTGTACAGTTGGAACAAAAACCAGGAGGGACACCTGCCCTCCAGGACCAGGATTCGGCAACCCTGCTTTAGCACAAAGCATTGAGCTGTCATGTGTTGCATTTTGTGCATTCTTACTTGTGAAGTATAATGTAATGCTGTCTTGTCCAACTAGAACAGCGTTTGCCAAACACAGCAAAACACACCAATGTGGGTTCACAAATGATTATGCTCATAGAGCTGTTTTAATGTTTTTTTTGTGGGGGGGGACACATCTTATTATTAATATTATTATAAAGCGACACACATTTTCAGATCAATCCAACACCGCATTCAGAGCTCAGAAGCTTTTTTTTTTTTTATTTATAGAAACAAACATCAAACAAACATATGTGCTGCACATAATCTTCTCAACAAGTGAGTTTTTTGTTTATTCATTATTTTGTTTTAGCTTTTTATATGGGGAACTGTATCCTTTATCACAGCAGGGGAGTAAAATAAGTGCTTGTAAACTATGGAGTGAAATGCAATCTGCAATTGCCCAGTTAAGAACATAAGAACATAAGAAAGTTTACAAACGAGAGGAGGCCATTCGGCCCATCTTGCTCGTTTGGTTGTTAGTAGCTTATTGATCCCAAAATCTCATCAAGCAGCTTCTTGAAGGATCCCAGGGTGTCAGCTTCAACAACATTACTGGGGAGTTGATTCCAGACCCTCACAATTCTCTGTGTAAAAAAGTGTCTCCTATTTTCTGTTCTGAATGCCCCTTTTTCTAAACTCCATTTGTGACCCCTGGTCCTTGTTTCTTTTTTCAGGCTGAAAAAGTCCCTTGGGTCGACACTGTCAATACCTTTTAGAATTTTGAATGCTTGAATTAGGTCGCCATGTAGTCTTCTTTGTTCAAGACTGAACAGATTCAATTCTTTTAGCCTGTCTGCATATGACATGCCTTTTAAGCCCGGAATAATTCTGGTCGCTCTTCTTTGCACTCTTTCTAGAGCAGCAATATCTTTTTTATAGCGAGGTGACCAGAACTGCACACAATATTCAAGATGAGGTCTTACAAGTGCATTGTACAGTTTTAACATTACTTCCCTTGATTTAAATTCAACACTTTTCACAATGTATCCGAGCATCTTGTTAGCCTTTTTTATAGCTTCCCCACATTGCCTAGATGAAGACATTTCTGAGTCAACAAAAACTCCTAGGTCTTTTTCATAGATTCCTTCTCCAATTTCAATATCTCCCATATGATATTTATAATGTACATTTTTATTTCCTGCGTGCAGTACCTTACACTTTTCTCTATTAAATGTCATTTGCCATGTGTCTGCCCAGTTCTGAATCTTGTCTAGATCATTTTGAATGACCTTTGCTGCTGCAACAGTGTTTGCCACTCCTCCTACTTTTGTGTCGTCTGCAAATTTAACAAGTTTGCTTACTATACCAGAATCTAAATCATTAATGTAGATTAGGAATAGCAGAGGACCTAATACTGATCCCTGTGGTACACCGCTGGTTACCACACTCCATTCTGAGGTTTTTCCTCTAATCAGTACTTTCTGTTTTCTACATGTTAACCACTCCCTAATCCATGTACATGCGTTTCCTTGAATCCCAGCTGCGTTCAGTTTGAGAATTAATCTTTTGTGCGGGACTTTGTCAAAAGCTTTCTGGAAATCTAAATAAACCATGTCATATGCTTTGCAATTATCCATTATCGATGTTGCATCCTCAAAAAAATCAAGCAAGTTAGTTAGGCACGATCTCCCTTTCCTAAAACCATGTTGACTGTCTCCCAGTACCCTGTTACCATATAGGTAATTTTCCATTTTGGATCTTATTATAGTTTCCATAAGTTTGCATATAATAGAAGTCAGGCTTACTGGTCTGTAGTTACCTGGTTCAGTTTTGTTTCCCTTTTTGTGGATCGGTATTACGTTTGCAATTTTCCAGTCTGTCGGTACCACCCCTGTGTCAAGAGACTGCTGCATGATCTTGGTTAGCGGTTTGTAAATTACTTCTTTCATTTCTTTGAGTACTACTGGGAGGATCTCATCCGGCCCAGGGGATTTGTTTATTTTAAGAGCTCCTAGTCCCTTTAACACTTCTGCCTCAGTTATGCTAAAGTTATTTAAAACTGGATAGGAACTGGATGACATGTGGGGCATGTTGTCAGTATCTTCCTTTGTAAAAACTTGTGAAAAGTAATCATTTAACATATTTGCTATTTTTTTTCTTCCTCTACGATTTTGCCATTTGTATCTCTTAAACATTTAATCTCCTCTTTGAATGTTCTCTTGCTGTTGTAATATTGGAAAAACATTTTGGAATTGGTTTTAGCTCCCTTAGCAATGTTCATTTCTATTTCTCTCTTGGCCTTTCTAACTTCCTTTTTGACTTGCGTTTGCAGTTCTGTGTACTCTTTCTGCGTACTTTCTTTTTGGTCCTTTTTTAATGCTCTGTAAAGTGCCTTTTTTCGCTGAATATTTTTTTTAATTGATCTATTAAACCATTTTGGCAATTTAGTTTTACATTTAGATTTGTCTACTTTTAGGGATATAATTGTTTTGCGCCTCTAGTACTACATTTTTGAAGAACAACCATCCTTCTTTTGTGGGTGTTTTCTCTATTTTACTCCAATCTACTTCTGTTAGTCTCTGTTTCATGCCTTCATAGTTTGCTTTTCTAAAATTGTAAACCTTAACTTTAGTCTTTACTTTTGGGGATTTAAAAAACACTTCAAATGAGACCATGTTGTGGTCTGAGTTTGCCAGTGGTTCTCTGACCTCTGTTTTAGTTATTCTGTCTTCGTTATTTGAAAAGACTAAATCAAGGCATGCCTCCCCTCTAGTCGGTGCCTTGACAAATTGTGTTAGGAAGCAGTCATTTGTCATTTCCACCATTTCTATTTCATCCTTCGCGCTACCCACCGGGTTTTCCCATTTTATTTGGGGGAAGTTGAAATCCCCCATTAGTATGGCTTCTCCTTTGCTACACACATTTCTAATGTCATTGTATAACAGATTATTGTGCTCACCGTCTGAATCTGGCGGTCTATAGCATGCTCCTATTATTATGCCTTTTGAATTTTTGTCTGTTATTCTGACCCATATTGATTCGGTTTTATTTTCTTTGTCCAGGTTTAACACCTGGGCTTCAAGACTGTTTCTTATGTATAGCGCTACCCCTCCTCCTCTTCTGTCCTGCCTGTCTTTCCTATACAGTGTATACCCACAAATATTATATTCGTCCCCATCACTCTCAGACAACCACGTTTCTGTAACACCTATCACATCATAGTTACCTGTTAGTGCAGTAGCTTCAAGTTCTAGAATTTTGTTTCTGATACTTCTAGCATTTAGATAAATACATTTAATGGTTGTCTTACCTGAGTTGTTGTTCTTGTTTTGATGCAGTCTCCCTTCTGTTTTTTTGTTGATTTCTCCCCCCTTCCTTTCTAGTTTAAATGCTTCCGAACCTGCTCGAGGATCTTTTCTCCGAGTAGACTAGTTCCCTTGTTATTTAAATGCAGTCCATCCCGTCTATACAGATAGTTGTTGGTTCCAGCTGTAGTGTTCCTCTACAGTACAATGTAGCTGGTCCAAATGATTTTTTTTTAAATTATGAGCATGTGGCTGGGACCTTGTCGTGTTGCCCATCAGCATGGTATTTTGGGGAATAGAGAGTGAAATTTACATATACTTGTTTTTTTCAATGCAAGACCTTTTACATTTATTGATTACTAAGGCTTATGACATGTGGTTCAAAATCACTCATAAAACAACATTTTCTTCCAACTCATGGTCTAAATAAGCAATATGTTCTGCTTTACTGGCAAGTACAATCTTAAAGTACCAGTCAGAATGTTGTAAAGAATGTCTTGTCATATGTGTACCATGCAAGTCATTTTTAATATTTTTTTTTTTTTTTTAAAATGATACGCTTGTTATTTAGTAAAATAATCCTGGATAAAATTATACATTCCTAATATGGGCATATGTTACATTTGTATGTTTATGACAAGGCATTTCTGGAGCAGACTAGTTGTACTTGTTTAATGCATCTTATTGAAACATGTATTATATGGTACCCCTTTAACATTATACGTAATGGACACTGAATAGCACAAGTTACATACCATATGGTCATACAAATAACTAAATGTGTCTGTTTTATTTTTCAACATGCAAGCAAGCAGCCATATACGAAGAGCTGCTTAAAGTAAACTTGTAACACATTCTGGAGTTTACTGTACCGTCAAGGATTTGGTGACTGGCTTCCTTAACTGTAGCCCACTAACAGTGCACTAGAGCGGACATTTTTAAAAAAGCTGTGAAAAGTTACACGTCATTTAAACAGTTGTACCAACACGTGAAGACGTGTAACGCTATGTTTTTCAGAACCCTGCTACTTACTCTTTAATGCACTGTACAGTGCCAGAATCGAATGATAAACCACTCAAAAACAGCAGGGGAAATAGACTGCACTCATGGTACTATGCAATGACATCTGTTTGATTAAATGTAATGGACAGGCCATTCAGAAATGTAGGACGGGAGTGATCATTTTTGGGATATCCAGCTCATAAAATGACTTTACTTCGCCTTTAAGGTAGAAACACTATTTACAATAATAATAATAATAATAATAATAACACTATGTAACACAATTTTTGTTCCTGGGTAGTAAGTGTTATTTCCTAATAGCTTATGCCTCAAAAGTATAGAAAATGGCTATTATTCCCCACAAACTTTGCTTTTGTGACCAGGACAGTGATATTTCGAAATTTACCTATTTCCAATGAGAAAACGGGTGAATGTGTATCTTTTCGTTCACATAAAGTCAGAAAAAAACAACATATGAATCCAAATTAGCATGTATTTATACTAAAGTAATACAAAAATGACTACAAAAGATTTAGAAGTGAGTAGTTTTTCAAGATTTACGATTATACTGTAAATCACTTTCACGACTCGGCCCTCAAATGTAGTCTCCCATCATGTTCTCGTTATACTGTCCTTGGTAGCGACGTTCAAAGTCCAGTATATCCTGGTGGAAGCGCTCGCTTTGCTCCTCCGAGTACGCTCCCATGTTCTCCTTGAATTTATCAAAATGAGCATCAAGGATATGGACTTTGAGGGACATCCTACAGCCCATTGTGCCGTAGTTCTTCACCAGAGTCTCAACCAGCTCCACATCGTTTTCGGCCTTGTGATTGCCCAGGAAGCCCCGAACCACTGCGACAAAGCTGTTCCAAGCCGCTTTCTCCTTACTAGTGAGCTTCTTGGGGAATTCATTGCACTCCAGGATCTTCTTTATCTGTGGTCTGACGAAGACACAGGCTTTGACCTTTGCCTCAGACAGCTTAGGGAAGAAGTCTTGAAGGTACTTGAAGGCTGCCGACTCCTTATCTAGAGCTCTGACAAATATTTTGTTTCATAAGGCCCAATTTTATGTGCAGTGATGTCATCAGCATCTTCCCGGGGTCCACCAGTGGCTCCCACTTGACGTTGTTCCCCCCCACAGAGAACCCGGTCCGCTGTGGCCAGTCCCGCCTATGGTAGTGCGCCTTGGTGTCCCTGCTGTCCCAAAGGCAAAGATAGCAGGGAAACTTGGTAAAACCGCCTTGGAGACCCATCAGGAATGTCACCATTTTGAAGTCTCCTATGACCAAGATCTCTAATCAAATCGTTGAGGTCTTTTTGGTTGTGGTAGTATGGGTTTCTCTCCTCAGCTCCACCTCTGAAATAGTCATCTGGATCTACAATGTCTTCCTCGCTCTCTGACTTGCTGCTCTCTTCTAAAGATGGCTGCTCTCTCTCCGGAGGAGTGGGTACGGGGAGCTCATGGCAGTGTGGCACCGGGGCGATGGATGAAGGAAGGTCCGGATACGTGATAGCAGGTGCATTCTTGCCAGTCCGACGTTTGGAAGGGTGCACCATGCAGAAGTAGCAGTTGCTTGAGTGGTCAGTGGGTTCCTGCCAAATTCCAGGGATAGCGAACTTCACGGCTCTCTTTTCCCCTCTGTACCATCCTACAAAAATACATTTATTTCACCCATGACTAATGTGTAAGAGATTCTCGCAACATTTTTCATATATGATATATTTTTTCAATAACATTGAAAATTGTAAAACCATTTTAAAATTAAAAACTTTTACAATTTTAAAAATTAACAAATTTTATAACATAAAATTCCAAGCAACAATTGTCCATCTTACCTTCCAGAGTTTTTTTGCAGTGCTCGCAGGTGAAATGAGGTGCCCAGGGTTTATCCCCGACAGGCATGCCGAAATATGTCTTGTAGGCTTCACACATCTTAGCAGATGCTTCCACGGAGTACTTTTTCGATCTTGTCTTGATAAATTGGCCACAGACATAGCAAAATGCGTCTGCCGGATGTTTGCAGCCTCTTGATGCCATCTCAGAAAAATGCAGATATGTATCCACTTAGGCAGCTGGACCTAAACTGAACTGGTGGGCTTAAGGCCCCTGTATTTATACTACTATTTATTACTGGAAAGTTCTAGAAAGTTCTAGAAGTTACTCCAAGTTTACTCAGCACTGAATCTATCTGGAATGTTCTGGAAAATTAGGTACATTTCAAAATATCACTGTCCTGGTCACAAAAGCAAAGTTTGTGAGGAATAATAGCCATTTTCTATACTTTTGAGGCATAAGCAATTAGGAAATAACACTTACTACCCAGGAACCAAAAAAAATAAAAAAATTGTTACACAGTGTAATAAATAAATGAAGAAATGCATTTTTTAAAGAAAGAAAAAGCTCACATTTCCAAACTGAGACCTACTGTAGCAGAAATATTTTCATGAAGCAGATCCAGAAACCACCTGGAATCCTGGAGAATAAAATTGAAGGGAACATCTGTTAAGAGCTGCGAATAGACATCCAGCAATATGATTTACTGCTGCTTCTTATTGCACCCCAGAGAACCAGGCTAGAGCAGAACTAAATGTTTAACTGTGGGGATTGTTAAGCGCCAATACAGTATTCACAAAGGCAGGGAATTAAGGAAGGAAATTTGCAACACATTTCATGAACTGAACTTTGGAACACTTCAGATTACAAAAGTAAGAGGGTAAAACTGACAGCTCAGAATATATTACCATTTCTATAAAGCATTTCTGGCATGCTTTAGACTGAGCGTTAAAGTTATTCTGGTTGACAAGCAAACTTGTACAGAATTCTTTAGCTGTTGGGTTTTTTGAGACATGCAACATATGGGCAGTTTTCTTTATGTATTTTTTAAACATTTAAACATTTTGTTTGCGGTAATGTATGATATGTTGGCTCTGGATTTATCTGTCACTAACAACACCTTTTAGAGGAAAACCATTATGTTTCTGAAAAGTCCTTTTAAAAGCTGTTTTAAAATATAGTTGGTTATTTGTAATCATTTATAACAAATTATTGATTGTTTATTGCATTGTGATCTATAATTTTCATTAAACATCCATTACTCTAGAAACTGGTACTTAGACACTGAAGCTCATACAGTCGTTCAGGGATGACAGCTGTGTGTTACTTTGTCTTGTTTCGTGGAAGCTAAGTGAGTGTAATGCTTTGCTAAGTAAAACAAACAAGTAGAATTCATTTGTTCTACCTATTGATGAAATATATCTATTGCACTAGATGTGATTATTGCCTCTGGTATAAGTAAATGTCTCGTCTCATTGACTTTAAAGATGAGGATGCTAATCACAGATAGCAGAGGCATAATGATGAGCTGTTTTGTAATTCCATTGCCACATTGAACTTGCAGAACGGATCACAGAAGCAGTTGCTTTCATTCCTGTGAACATTAGATCAGGAGCTGGTTTGAGGGGACTTGTTGGCACAGTGGCTTTATAATAGGATTCAAATCCAGTTTGTGGGTGATTCCTACTGTAAGGGAAAGGTTCAGTGGGTCTCGTCCTATCCAAATCTTAAAGGGCTGCAGGCATATGTATTTGACCTGTTTTATCAGTGGCTGGGAGTGGCTAATTTTTAGTATGTAAGTGAGAACAAACCACACAGAAGCTCATTAGTAGTTATGCTTTGTAAGCATGTTACCTCAAATGCAGTACTGCAATTGTCAATAATTAATTGTATTCTTAGTAAGGGATTATACAACTTAAAACTGTATGGACTGCATTAGGACAAAAGAGATCAACTAGACTAGTTTGTAAAATGGTAGAGGCACTCAGATTTATTTTTCCATTACTATGTATGTTTGAAAATAAATTACATGTTCACCTTTGTGGAAATAAAGCTAGACTTCTTGGTTTGTGTGAATGTAACAAATGTTATATATATATATATATATATATATATATATATATATATATATATATATATATATATATATATATATATATATATATATATATTATATATATATATATATTTTGGTTTTGTTTATTTTTTTCTCCACAAAATCTAACCATAGTGTAGTGTGACCATGAGTTACTGAAGAACCCATTGAGAATAACAACAATAAGGCCTGTTTCCTCGAACTGTAGAATGCTGTTTATTAAACACTCCAAACAGACACGGTAATGTGCTGCATGCTGTTACCATGGAAGCAGCGCTTAAAGATACAGAGAAGCTGTATAAAGGGGACACCGTTTCACATAAAAACAACGCAAATGAGGAAAGAGAATTTAGAATAGGCAACCATATGTAAAAACATGTCTGTGCTAAATGGATTTTAAAAGTTCTTTTGTTTATATGAAAAGCCAATCCACATCATGGTTTGAATGTGGGAACTTCTGAAATACAATTCTGCCTACAGTGGATGTAGGTCACGGTGAACAACTTTTTCATAAGAATACAAACCATACTGTTCTGAGCTGCGGACAAATTAACGCTATAGAGTAGCAGCTCAGGCTAATGATGGGGTGCAGAAGAGAGATGCTTTTTCAGCGATTATCATTCTGTGTCGAACAGATCCCAAACCCTTCCTCTTGACTATATGCTAGCATTTCTGCACCACTTAGATACTCCAACCTGCATTTGACTAGAAAGCAAACAAACAAGCAGTTCTCAAAAATAATTGCAGTCCTCCTGTAAAGTGTGGTATGGAAAGTATCTGCCTGTATAATAATGTGCTCCTGTATTACTGTTTCAGAGCTGCAGCCACCATAATTAGGAAGTGGCCTGTGTCCAGATTTTTATTTATGAGCAGGCAGTACTTTTTAAAGCTATCTAAAGGATCAGAATTTAGATTTATTTTGTTTATTTATAATAATAATAATAATAATAATAATAACAACAACTGTAATAAAGGTTTGCAAAATGTTATTCTTTAATGTACTTGGGTCATGAAACGCAAGCTAAAGGTGTGGCTAGTATTTTAGCATGTTGGCATTTCCCTTGAGTCCTGATAGTAGGTGTGCAAGACATAAGATGCATGAAAAGCCTGTTTGATTTTTTCAGAGTCATTTGCATATACATTGCTCATCAAGATTTACTATTTTCTCTCCTATAAAAGAAGAATTGAGGGGGGGCAACAACAGAACTGACGGTTTCCTTTGCAGGCAGATGTTGTTTCTTCATTCTTTTAAATGTACTGCTCTTCTCCTGAAGGTTTGGAATCGAAATACATTTGGTGTTCTTGGCTTACTACAAAACAACCAGGCACTTCTACAATTGGCAGTCTCCTGATGCCTGTGACTGAAAGATGCAAGGGGGTTTGTTCAAGGCCGGGACTGAGGTGCCCCAGTGTATCAGGACAGCTTGCCATGGCTCCTCCTAGCACTGTGCCTCTATTGTGTAGCCATTACTTATCCCACACCTTAAATTCACAAACATAACTACCTTTTGGGTAGTGTGAATAAGTATTGTAGCATGCTGCTGCTCATTTTGTAAGTACTTGTATTTTGTATTTATTTGTAAATTAGTTTTTTGTCAGTCTTCTTACATAAATACAGTAAAGTCTAGTACACCATAGTGTAAACACGACAAATTATCAAAGAAAACTAATACTGTTTGGGAAAGATTAAAAACGACCTTGTGGTTTGGCTCTGCAATCTATCTCTCCTCAGAGAATCTGGTCTAATGGGCCCTTCATGTAGAACAAGTGTCGGACGTGATCTGCAAAAGCTGTGGGATGCCGTCTTAATGTGCTCCCACACGAACAGGTAGCAAAAACTTCTATCACAGTGAATGCTGGCTTTTTTCAATAAGCATAATAAAATGCCCACCCAATCAAATTGTATTGCATTCAAAAAACAAATTATTGTCTTTGTGGAAAGCCAGTCCTGCTCTAAAAATCTCTCCCATGTGATATATGCTGAAACTAATGCAAAATGTCATTTTTTTTCTACTCCTTGTGCAAGGCATTTTAAATAAAAACCTACTTGAAGCATTTGCTGTTGTGTATCCAGTCTGGGTGTTTTGCTACTTGCCAGCCGTACAGAGTACTGCTTACTAGTGTATTGGGAAAGCCGGAGGGGTACAGTTGTGCAGCTTGTTCATTTCAATGCTAATCAACCTGGAAAAAACAGGAGCTACATCAGTGACGGCACCTTGCATAGTCTGCCCTTGGGCTCTTGGCAAAATATATTTTTCTTATCACTTTCAAGGTCACCCCATGGTGCTGCTGCCGAGTATTAAAAATGTCAAAGAACTGAGGTATTCAGCTTGATTTATAGGTATTCAGCTTGATTTATAGAATAATTACCTCGTTGTCTCTTGGCTAACTCGATGGCTTAGGCAAGGATTGGCACGTAATAGAGAGAGTTTTTTGTGTGTGTGTGTGTGTGTTTTTTGTTATGTAGTACAAAGTATTATCTCATTAAATTCCAAAAAAAGTAATTGTCTTTACAGTTTGTGTTGGACTGTATTTTCATGATTTCCCTAATTGCTAAATCATAAAGGCTTTAGACATATTTTGTATCAAAGGCCTCACTCAGAAGGCACAACAGGAACTGAAGCCTCTACTTTTTTTTTTTTTTTTTAATACTGAATTTGAAACAGAAAAATTCAAACAAGTGTTGGAATGCCACATAAAATTGATTAATTACACTCCTTTAGAAATGTTATTAATGCACCAAGCCAAAATCTGACTGAACAGGGTCACCTGTAATTTACAGCTCCTTGTTGTATCTGTGGTAATACTTCTGTCTTGTGTTGTGTAAGCTTTCTAGTAGCATGCAGGGTACCAATAAAGTGGTAGGATTTTGTGTATTTGTTCATTACTGTCAAGTATTAGATCAGATGTGCAATAGATAATAAATCTGTTGGTTAAATGTTTGGATATGTCAGGGGTACAAAAACTTCCAAACCAAATATGTTGGTTTTTCAAAATTGTTGCCACATTCCTGCCACTGAGTCAAAGCACTGCACTTGGGATAAAAAGCGCCTCTCATTTGGCCCATGTAGACAGGCACAAGAGCCCACACTTAGAGACACTGCAGGTGCAAACAGTAAGGTAACCTCTGCAATGGATAAACATCAGGACAAAACATGTACCTCTTCAAACTTGCACAATTACCTAGGATGAGCCACACTTCCGTAAAACTGGGCCTCAACTGCAAATAATTCTGTGGTTACAATGGAATTTGTTCTTGAGACCCTAGCGATAACCACCTAGGCCAACCAATCTGTGACCTGAGGGGTTTAGAAATGCCTGGGCTCTGGAAAAGAATGTGCGGCATTGCTGATTATTCATCAAACATGCACTGGAGACATGCTCGGGATAATGGCAAATTAGGAATTCCAAGCAGCGCCTTAGTCTAAGTGCTGACTGAAATAGAGTTGGTAAAGGTGAGAAGTTAGTATCTGTGGGGAAAATGCTATCCATCTCTGACAAGAACATGCCAGTGGAGTTTTGCTGCTGTCAGGTTACAGTCAAGGTACTGAACAATGTACTGCCCATTACCCATTCCATAAGAAATGCCATTTCTTTTGTTTTCTTTTTTTCTAACAGTCTACACTCCAAGCTGAAGAGCATGCTTTTAAAAACAGGCCCTATAGAAACAATGTTACAGTATGTTAATGTGATTTAATCTAAATATCCTCCTAGCATTTAGCCCTTTACTACTCCTAGCACTTTTTTTTTTCCAGTAAGAGGTACTTTAAATAAACAAGAATTCTAATATAACTAGGTAGGGAAATTCATATAAAGTTTGCTAGGGTTAGTAATGAACCAAAATTGAACACTGTCTTAGTGGAAGAAAAATATATAATGGTGAGCCAAAAATAACAGTGTACCATATTCATAAACAGCACATGGCCTCATAAACAAAAGTATTAGCAGACCATTTAGTTATTCAGGGCTAGTGGGCTAAAAAAATAAGACAGAGAGAAATAAAATAAAGTAAATAGATTACTTGCTAGGTGTAAATAATTAAGAATATGGAATAGAAGCAGCAGTGTTTTTCCAATAGTACAGTATACAGACAGATGGATTGTCTGTTTTTGTGGAAAAATAGCCATTCTCAGTATTTCTTTAACTAGCATAGCCAATAGTATGGTAAGACTGTTTGGTAACACTAGTTTTTAAGCTCTACATACAGCACCAACCCATAAATGTGTTGTCTGACCATTTTTGTCTGGCCAGTGTGGAGTTGGTTGACCTTTTAATTCTGTGTGTTTGTTAAAAGTGTTGAATCATTCATTAAATATGAAGCTATATTATAAGGTAAAGGTGGTCGTAATAATAAATCAGGAGGGTGCCTATGATAATGTAGCAAGGCAGACATTACCAGAAGGTACTGTAAAATATTATTCTTCTACTGCTATTGCAAGTGCAGGTTGAAAATAAGGCAACCTTGAATCATTTGAGGTCATAATTTCACTAGTTTTATTGTATTAAAAAAAGTAAAACTGCAATAAATAAAATAATAATAATCTGTATATAGTGCCTTTCATAGTGGAACACGATCACAAAGCGCTTTACAAGATATGAGACTAGGGTGTGTGAACTATGCATCAGCTGCAGAGTCACTTAGAAAGACTGAGCACAAGGAGGTTAAGTTTGCTCAGGGTCACACAATGAGTAAGTGGCTGATCTGGGATTTGAACCGGGTACCTCTTGCTTACAAGCCTGTTTCTGTAACCACTGGACCACACACTCTCCTATCAGTGTTTACATTGTATGTGGTAACAGTGCTGTAGTAAATATAATGTGGCCACCAGGAACTGGAGTTGAAATCCCAGATTCCCAAGTGTTTTGCTTATTGTTGTTCAAAGATCTTCACTGCAATCCATGGTAATTATGCTCATCTGTTACTGCTTGAAGTGTAATCGATAGCCAGGCTCGGCTCCTGGAATTGACAGAGGTGACTTATGAACTGCCAGCAGTGATGAGCCTGCAGAGAGAAGACAGGCCCCAGACTTCTGCATCTCCACAGTTCCTCATCTAGTAATCTGACTCTGTGCTGGACCTCCTTCCAGAGCAGTTGGATGCAAGGCCCAGGTGCTTAGTGATTTTTAGAAGTGAAGGTATTTTGAACAATATTGAAAGCATGCCAGTTTGAAAATAAATACAATTTACATAACCACCACTGTTAAACTCCATGTATAGATTGTTTCACAACTGAAACCAGCTTGCTGTGTAATGACAAAAATATGTTTCATAATCCATGCAGACTCCTTGTGTTTATGTTCATGAAGTTTGATTCATAGATGATCTTTTAAACATAAAGTATTTATCCTGATGATGAACATGTAAGTGATATTGCTGTATTCTGCATGGTAGATGGCACAGTGAAGAACACTTTCCTATATTAGAAATAGGAGTTGTGGCTGTTTTTTATGTGCATTTATAAGCTTGGCCCTGCCTTTTCCTGGCTGTCTTTCGAATTATGATGCAGCAGATTTCAGGTACAGCATTTGTCAAGGCTTCTAAAAATCTTTGGTCAATTACTAAACCAATAAGTAAGTGTGTGTGTGTGTGTGTGTGTGTGTGTGCGTCTTGTGCACAGATGTGTATCTTTTTATATTGTTTATTTCTTTATCCCTGAGAGAGATCATACAATAGTCTTGATAATTCAGTAGAGACACAAATGGCGTACACAGCCAAGTGGTATAGTAAAATAAGGAAATGTTCTCAATTTATATGGCGGTCAATAAAAATTCACCATTTTGATTTTACAAATTACAAATACTGGCAGTTTGAAACATGTTTGTAAAGAATGATATCACTATGTTGAACGCCTCTGGATTTACTGGAAACATTTTCAAGAAATGGGTTTAATTTTTTTTACTAGACCGCATAAGCTGCTTATAGTCAGTAATTTCTGAGTGATAAGTTAATGTCCTCCAAACAGTGTGACCTGTGCATACAAAACTGAGATAAATAAAATAACACAAAGCTCCTTTCCCTGTGTGTGGATTTGGTTTGCATTTATTTTGAGTCCTGTTAAAAATCATATCAACTTTGACGTCAGTTTTGAAGTTTAATTAATACAGCATGGGGTTGCATTTACAGTCAGCTGGGAGGCTTCTAATCTGTTCACAGCAACCTTTTGTTTTGCAAATTAGCTGTACATGCTTGTTTAAGCAAATGGGTCTTAGTGGCACATTTTTCCTAATTATGGGGTTTTGAATAGAAATTGGCTAGCTCCATTAAATGAGAGCTGGGAAATTTTTGCTAACTTAAAGGTTTTATATTGTTTACCAACAGCCACAAAGACTAATAAAAGCAATTTTGATGATAAATACCTACTTGTACAGTACATCTCATTCACTAAAACTTTGGGTATTGTCATTGTGAAAAAAAAACTACTTAAATCCTCATTGTGGATTACCACCATGGGATATGACTCAAGATCTACTTGGTTTTTAAAGCATTGAGAAGTCTAAAGTCTAAATTATGGGTGTGAGATAGAAAGGTGTGACGTGGTTAGGCGCACATATTTGAGTAAAACTCTCATCTGTCAAGTGGTTTGTGCAGGGGATAATGCACCACGTGTACTGTAAGGGTCAATAAAGGGACAAAGAATGCCCTGTAATGTAATGTTCCAGTGTTGGAGTATTATTTGCACCCGCTGTGCAATCTGAGAGGCCCTGTCTCCATGCCAATGAAATTCCATGACATGAAGGGTATGCATTCATTTTCTATTGTTTCAATGTGCTGTTATGCATGCTTTCATTGTAAATGCACCCCAGACCCAGATTTAATTTGATATTTAGAAAAATAATAATTTAATTTGATATCCAAATAAAGATGCAATATGAACTTAAACACATCAGCTCATGATATGCTGTATATATAAAAGCTTTAAGCATAACTGCCTAAATGTCATTAGGAGTTAGCAGAGCAAAGATATGAAAACAGTGCACAGCAAACCTGCCACACTGCTTGCTTTTAGTTTGGCTAGCTGCCTTGTCACTGGGAGCAAAGTAGCCGGTAAAGAAGCAGCAGAACTGGCTCCTGCTTCGGCCTGCTGTCATTCCTATTTCTTTTTCCCTGACTTTATCAACGACAGTCTACACACATCAGGTGGAACCAGGTTTCGGTCTTGCCTCATTAAGTTCACAAGTTGACAATTCAGTTTTTGGGCAATTAAACAATCCACCAGAGAGACCGTCACAGCACCCGCAGTTTAGGTACAGTTCTATTAACTGTGTGAAAAGGTGTTGGCAGCCTGCCAGCCAAAGTGAGACATTCGCTGTTCTCACATTAATATAGAGGTTATTAGGCCCGCTCAGATTCAGAACACACCTTTCTGCTCTTTTCTTCGTGTCACAGTTTCTTCAGACAGCCTTGGGAGGGTTATTTAGCTGTAGTTAAAAGGTGATCCTGAGTCTTGCATTTTTATACAGAAACAGTAGGGTACCATGTATGTGGCTTGTTTGGGTGTTATTAGGGCTCTGGGCGGCACTGCAGAAGGTTTATGGAGCATCATTTGGCTTTTAACTGTTGCATTAATTTATATGTAAATGGAGTACCTTGTCATGTTATATATTTATTCACAGGATTATCTATCATTCTGTTTTCCATTCAGGCTTATCTGAATGACTGTAATCTGTTTTTAAAGCATATATAATCCATTTTCAGCCTTTTTACAATAAAATAATGGTATTGCTTAAACCAAACAACAACACTTTATCATTTTTCCAGACAAAACCAAAATGTTTTTTCCCTCCTTTTGTTGCAGATATGATTATCGAGAAATGCTTCACAATGCTACCTTCTGTTTGGCTCCTCGAGGGCGCAGGCTGGGTTCCTTCCGGTTCCTGGAAGCATTGCAGGTATGGAGATAAATGAAAAATGTTTGAGTGGTACTATTTTTTTATTTTATTTATTGAAACAGTAAAGCCAGACAATATGTTTTTAGCCCTTAAGCAACAATTACGTACTCCTATATATAAACGTTAAAAACAAAATACAATTTAAAAAATTTGCCGGCAGAAATAACTCCAATTTCAAAAACCTTTCCTTCACAGTTGACGTGAGCTGAGAGGATATTAAGGTCCTTTCATTGAAGGATATGTGTTCATAGTCATGTTCATGTCTAAAGTCATCTTGCGGTTTGTATATTCTTGAGTCATATGCGAATGTTGTTTTGGTAGTCTTAGATCATTTTGTGATGTAAGCAACAACTACTAAAGCCCAAATTGTAATGCATTTTAAGCTTCGGTATTACTAGCCTGGTACTTTGAAGAGAATTGTTTTTAAAAAAGATGTGTTAATAAATAAATTCAACTGTCACAGTGGCCCCAGTAGTTCAAATATGAGTCTTTTTTTTTTAAATGATCAACAACTGTTTGAGTTCTGTGACAGCGAATAAGAAATATCTTATTTTTTTCGGTCACAGACTAGTGACATAGAATCGAGAAGTAGGCACATTTATGTAGAGACAGTTGTGATTGGCACAAAGCTTAGCGGATTACGAATAGGAAAGAAAATCCCTGAATGTGTTTAAGATGACGACTCCAATTGCTCTTACTAAAAATATAATTGAAGTGAAAGATGACAGGAACTGCATGATGGAGGGTTTGGTGTCAATGGAGCTGTCATGAGTTGCATTGTTAGACCAGAAATCTCATAATTGGTCACACAATACTGAAAATAGTGGAAATGCATTTTTTGTGAATGCTGTAATAATCAAGATTTTACATTCTTAAGTCCCAGTATCATATCAGCATTTTCACGAGTCCCTTCTTATTTTGAGAATACTTTCACCAATTGATCCGGTGTCAACACTAGATCATTGGCAGGACTTCTTCATCCTGCTCACTGCCTGTGCGATGAGTAATAGAATCGAGCCTAACCTCACACAACTTCTTATTATATGATATGATATGATATGATTTTAAGCACAGCTTATAAAAGAAAAAGAATGACACCAGCCTAAGAGAGAAACATGCTTCAGGAATACAGCCCAGTACTGCAATGTATTTTTCTAGGCAATTTAAATTTTACTTTCTGTCAAACAATAGTGTCTTATTCGTACATTTGTTTAAACATGATGATTTACCATAGAAGGATCAATTCCGTTTTAGAAAAATAAAATAGAATCCTGTTACAAATTACTTATGGTGTCCGTGAGTGTTTTGATTAGGAAGCTCAATGAGTATCCTCATATACAGCGCTGAAATGGTGAATATTTGATACTGCAGTGGTGTGCTGATTTAACATGTACTGTTTTGATATTTATAATCACCTCTCTGGCTGCATTCTCAAATTCTGAGTGATCCTTACCACAATGAACATGTTTTGATTTTAAACAGAAAAAAAACAGCAGCAATTTGTTAACCTTTACTTGGATATACAGCACTAATTGGCCAAAGACCTTTCAGCGGAGAAACCATTGAGCCATTAGGAATTTGAGTGCTGTCTTTACCTTATCTTTTGATACTCATGCTCATTCCTATTTATTTTACTCGAGAAGCATTCTCTTATCTTTCTGAAGCTAAGACATACTGCTGATCTCTGCCTTCGTCTGAAGCTGGCTTAATTATTTTAGTGTCCTTTTCTTCTCCCTAAAGCAAGTATTGCATCTTGCTCACAATTGTGCTTTATTGGTTCTAAAAACAAAATATTGTCATCCTGGTACCTGGTCTTAAATCCATTGGTCAATAATCTTGTCTGCGAAGACCGTCTTATTATTGAACTAGTATATTCTTAAACTGTTGCATGGAGTTTGACAATGTTTTTCCTAGCCTCTGACAACAACCTATTCTAGTTGATTTCAAGTTATTGGCCTTATTCCCTCTGCTATCTCAACTCCTATTCAAGGGAGTATGCAGCATTTACTATATCTCCTTTGAGAAATAACATTGTAAAATTGCAATAAGACTTGCACGTCTTTCTCTGCTGTCTGCTGATGCTGCCCCTGTCACTGCCCCTGCTCTACGTTCAGGTTCCTTAGAACTACAGTATAGAACTTTTTCATTTGCATCGTTTACAGGCTGCCTGTGTCCCTGTTATGCTCAGTAATGGATGGGAGCTGCCTTTCTCAGAAGTAATTGATTGGAACACAGCTGCTGTCATTGGAGATGAAAGATTGTTATTGCAGGTAAGAGGTAACTTTATGCAAACTTTTCAAAAGTTTAATAATGCACATACTACTATTTTAATATACAAATTACAGGATTAAGGGGTCTGACTGGAAGTTCCTAAACTGGCAGTAAACATTACTTCTTATCTGTCTTTAATTGCCTCTGGTCAAATGAATAAGGACACTGATGGACATTGTAGCACTTTAGAATGTTATTTTACATTTCAGGAACAATATTTGTGCTTTAAAACATTTCACCTCATTATTATTATTGTTATTTATTTATTTAAATGTTTTAAGTTTTAATGTGTAAATATGACAGAACTGCATCCAACAAAGGCGTTATTTTTGGACTGTACTTGTCATATCTGGTCAAACATCTGACCGTATAAACTATATTTTATTATTTTAGGGAGCTGGCTGGTTAAGGAAATCCCCTTTACGGGACGTGCTGCATTGCAAATCCGTTTAACGTGCAAAGAGTTGTATATATATATATAATTATATATTATTATATATATATATTATATATATATATATATATATATATAGAAGAGTTAAAATGTAACCCCCACTTAAAAGTACAGCATTTGTAAACATTTGAGGTATAAATAAAAAAAATTTTATTTATTTTATATCTATAATGAAATTCTATATATTTTTTTTTTTCTTTTGGATTTTTTTAACAGTGCCCTTGGCATTATTTTCAGCCTCAGTCAGCCCTGTAATAATGTTTCTGCTATGCTAGAGAGTGACCCACTCCATCCAGCATTGCTGGCACAGCACCTGAGCGGTTGCCCTGGGAAATGTTTTGTTATGTTACAGTCTCTCATTTCCTGTTTGGGGAATTGTGGGTGCTTTAATAAGGCCTATTTTAAGATATGTATTAGACGAGCTGTACCAGGAGATTACTTCCCAGGCTTCCAGCAATTATTTCAGTGCACATTTGTGCTTACCATTTTTTTTTCTTTTAGTTTTCTTGTTTTGTTTTGTTATCTCACTTGCCCTGCTGTGAGTCACTGTTAATGGCCTATGTGTTAAACTTTCCAAAAAAACAATGAAAAATGTCTCTTCTAATTGTAGACTCTAATTGGTTTTGTCCGGTCACACGTCCATGCTTGGTACATAATGGGAAATACATTCATAGACTGAAAACACAAAATCTGTTACAGGTTTCTGATTTGACACAGGTTTTTTTTGTTTTTTTTGTCAGGCCTTTATAACAATTTTCTTGAAAACCACTGTAGTTACAATTATAAATTGATATGTTTAGAATGTTGCCTAAACTGTTGTCAAAAATATGCAAGCCAAATGCAAGTGCCGTAGTGTCGGACAAATTATTTTAATATTCTAGATTTCCTCTGTCATTTCCATGTACAGTGAAATACATGTTAATAATATGTATTTTATAATATACATAGATAATAATAATTCTCAGTGCTGCATGCCAATACCATATATGTACTGTATTGAGCCGTTCAGTTCTAGGTGTGGTCTACATTTGCAAGCAAAGGTTACATTTTCTAAGTTGAAGAAATTGTTGATTTATGTGTTTAACTCAGTTGTCTTTACCGCCTTATTCTTCTTGCTTATCCCTTATCACAATTTACTACAAAATAGAATAAATCAAATTGCAAATGATAAAAATGGCCGTATACTTTACCTCACTTGGCTGTTCGTTGCTGCTTGCCATCTAGTGCATACCCTGCTTTGGCACGGGAAAGATGGTTAAGCATTTATTTTTATCAGAATGTACGGGAGGGAACATCCCCCTGAAACATGAGTTTAATTAGGTTTTGTTTTCAATCAATGACTCGCTGACCATTACTGTCTTGTCTTACAGGTCCCGTCAACAGTCAGGTCCATCCATCAGGACAAAATCCTAGCACTTAGACAGCAAACACAGTTCTTGTGGGAGGCATATTTTTCTTCAGTGGAGAAGATTGTATTGACTACTTTAGAGGCAAGTAAGAGACTATCGGTGGCTTCCAGCGCTATATGATATGCTGGTGAATGAGTAAGAAAAGAAGTATCATTGATGTTCTTGAATGGGGGGGGGGGGGGGGGGGGGGGGGGGGTGTTATGTCCCTTTGAAATTGGAAACCTCATATTCTTATTGTCTTCCTGTAACTGAATGGCCTAAGTATTTTACGACTTGCAACAGTACGAGTTTATACATGATATTTTCAACATTTACTTCAGGAAGCAAAACAAAAATGAAAAAAATTAGTCTCAATTTTTTTTTTATTCACAGTTTCTTTGCAGTTTACTGATACCGTTTTACCATATTTGATGAGGTTGACATCCTAGTTTGAACCTAGGCACTAAAACTGAGTTTGGAGGCTTTTTACTCTAGTATAATCTATTTTTATTGTTGTTGTTGTTGTTATTGTTTGTTGTTGTTATTTATTATTATTATTATTATTATTATTATTATTATTATTATTATATCTATTTTTACTGCTTCTTGAAGTATGTGTATAATCCTTTACCGTACCCGGTTGTTTACAGTCATTTTCATTTTAAGCAGTTAGAATGCCTGTCAACTATTAGAGAATTATTGCATATGAAGAATGCAGGTCATTTTCTGAAAGCTTTGAGATTATTGGAGAAAGGCATTAAGTGTATTCTCCATCAGTACTTCATTCAGGTACCAGCCGAACTGGTGTAAAATATTACAGAATTTTTTCTTTCATTTTTCTGGAAAATCACAGAAACCTTTTTCTTGACTATATGACAGCATACAATCTCAAACTCAATGTATCAGTACATGGTTACTGTGGTTGAATGATCAGCTGAGCTAAAGATTGGTTTTGCCTTTAACAACTACCTCAGATCTCTATAGGACATATGGTACATAAATCATATTCACCTGCATGATGAAGATTAAAATGTTCATGACTTATTCATAGCCACTTTGTTTCATTGTAGATCTATGTAGATATTGACCTCAGGAGCGTGTATTTTTAATATTGTTTAATAATATGTTAATATGACAGAATGACAGAGTGGCCTACCAGTTTTGGGCTCATACTGTCTTTATCTTCAGTGATTATACTGATTGTGTAGCATACATAATATACTGATCGTGTAACGTACGGGCAGCTCTACCCCGCCTCCCCTCAAAATATCTCAATCACAAAGTTTAGGGTTAGCCCTTTGTTGCAGCAACCCAGTCAATTCTGGTAGGGAATCATTTAAAATTGTTCTTTATGGTGCAAAAGTATGTGAAAAAGTAACTAACGTTATGTTCCACCAAAATGCCACCTACAACGGTTTTTTCTTCTTTGTTTTTTTCTTCTACAGATCATTCAGGATAGAATTTTCAACCACATATCACGCAACAGCTTACACTGGAACAGACACCCAGGGGCACTGTTTGCATTGCCACAGTATTCTGCTTATCTTGGAGATTTTCCTTTCTACTATGGAGATCTTGGTAGGTGTTGTGAACCAGTACCCTGGTCTCTGGATTTGGTACTGAGAGTGTCAGATTGAAGGAAATACAAACATTGCTTTACAAGCTGTGAGGTGCTCCACTCCCAGCTCCCAGATATATTACTCAATGGCCTTGGATAATGTTGTAGTGGATGTTGTTTCATGTTTTGTTTAAGTTTTCGTAAAACTGTTCTAGGCTGTTGTAGGATTATTTTAATAACTTTTGTAGAGGATTTCAGGCGTATCAAATACATGCATATAAACAGAATTCATCAGTTAAATTTTTGATTTGAGGCCCAATAGTTCAGCTCCTCAAAAAGAGAGAATATTGACGGAAGCAGCGTTTACGAGAACTTCCGTTTCCAAAGGTTCCATTATGACATTGCCTTATAGTTTGATCTACCTGAAACCAATAAAGATTGTGTGCTGATTCACCTATGTTTTTTTTTTTTTTTAGGAATCAAACCTTCTACCAAGTTTACTGCAGTGATCCATGCAGTGACTCCACTGGTTTCTCAGTCACAGCCGATTCTGAAACTCCTTGTAGCTGTGTCCAAGTCTCAGTACTGCGCACAGGTAAGGTCCAGTGAGGACCAGCATGTTATGTTTTTCTTTGACTTTTTAATACTGACATAAAGCTGTTAAGAGTTTGAGACAGTTTCTTAGGAAGTGTTCTCTTAAATATTTTTTTTTAAAAGATAGTTACACTGAATATGATCATTTCTTGACCGAAGTCTTTTGCTCAGGTACTCCCCTTGCATTACAGCTGAAACATCCCCAAATTGTAAAACACTCAAAGAATGCCCTCATCAAACTCGGTCACAACTGGACAAGTGATTCTTAAGATATATGCAACACTTTGATGTGAATACGTTAATACCCACCCATATCTTTGATGGGGATGTGCAAAATTGGAAGCTGACTTTTTTTTTTTTATCCTTAATGAAGAAATGGAGTGAAGTGTTTCAGTTCAGAATACTCCACCATATCCAGTTATTTGCAGTGATTCTTCTTGTTGCTAAGCAATTACAATGCCGGTCGACATAATGAAGGGTGCCGATCATTGCAGTACAAGTGTGAGCTGTCGGTTAACAAGCAGGTTTTAAAAAAAACACAAAAAAAACAGGACAAGCTTATTTACCGTAACACTGCTTTAAATAATTTGGCAGTGCTTTTAAAGGGAAACAAGTACTAACACCCCAAATCCTTACTGATAATGTACGTACTGCACTGAAATAGCTTCAAATGAAAAACTCCTATCAAGTAACTTAATATACTGTTGCCTGACCTCTTGAATGATTTATTCACAATCACTGTTATCCATTTCTTGAACAATAGCAGCAATTTCAGAAACTGTGAAGTTTTACAGGAGAATACCAGGGTAAAGCAGTTGTAAACCTAGCTCAAACTTCATTCATTTTTATGCTTATGGGTAATAGGTTCAGTATTTATTTAAAGAGGTGTTCTGTAAAATATGTAAATGTATATGTAGTATTAACCTGTCTGTGGTGGTATTTGGTTGGAAGTATTCAAATGACAGAGAAACCCTAGTGTTTCTATCCATTAGTCACTGTTATATCTACCCGTGTAGAGATCTTATTCTAAAATATCTTCGATTTTTCACATTATTTTATCTTAAAGCTGCAGCCATATGTTTTGTATCAAGTGTTCTCTATTCCAGTGAGCGTCACTGAGCTAGCAGAACTCTGCTGAAATGGATGTGCAGTGTGTATTCAGCCTGTCCTGTTGGAATAGTTTGTTTGACAATTGAATCATTAATCCGCTTAATATCTGACTTTTTGGAATCTGCTATCATGTAAAAGAGACCCCTGTGTATTCAACAAAAACAAACCCATTTGATTAATGTTGCCTATCTGGAAAGAATTGTGCTGTTCTCCTCCCCTCCCTTTTTGAAGACTTAAATCTGCAGCAGCCTCAGGTTATGAAAATCATATCCAAGCTTGTAGATCAAGGTAGCAAAACAAGAATACAATACATGCCACTTCTCATCCCCCGCAGAGGAGGAGATTGCCAGTGATAGGGCTATAGTGGAGACGGTTGTACGTGGTTACCGTATACATGTACACTTTACATATATGTGGAAAACTGCTTCTACAATTGTGATGAAACTTAATGTTAACATTACTTAACAAAAGTATTGGATTTAGGAATATATGGTGACTTATTTCTGAATAGGCATTTGTCCATCTGTATGTCACAGTTATGTTTTTACATATATCTATGAAAAAAAAGCTTATATTGTGATGAAATCTGGTATTAACAATATTTAGCAGAAGTTATGTCACATATTGTTAATCATTCACTTTAATATACGTTACCATTATACAGTACTATCCCCTTTGCCTACTTATGACATGCGTGTGTTAAATACCTCTTGTCTAATTTACATTAAAGCATCATTGTCATGGCCTACTCTATACTATTCTCTACATAATGTTGATATACATCAGGCCATTAACAGATGGCTGTAATTGTGAAATTACAGCTGAGTCAGGGGATGTGTGATGCTGACATGTTTTTTTTTTTTTTTCAGGTTATTGTTTTGTGGAACTGTGACAAGCCCTTGCCAGCCAAACACCGCTGGCCACCTACATCTGTGCCTGTCATAGTAATAGAAGGAGAGAACAAGGTAAGATAAGAAAAAAAAAAAAAAAAAAAAAAAACTATGTTACATCTCAGGCACTTCAGTCAGCCATGCAGTAAACTGGAGAGAGCTGCGTGCCATGGGACTGTACACGCAGAATTATATTCTCATCCTCATGGCCTAGTTTTGACGTGGTTCCATGAGTCACCATGGAACATGCAGTGTTTCTTAGTGTTGAAAAACACAATTGCATAATCATATAGCACAGGCTGTCTGCACATTCTGCATATGAAAGGTTTAGTTAGTGGATAACCTGCTTTCTTAATCCTTGAGGGGGGGGGGGGGTTGGATTGGGAGGTGTGAGTGTAGTTGCTGCCAACTTGAACTAGAACTTGAGTATGTATGTAAAGAGCTTATGGGAGTTGGGAAATTCTTTTCCCATTATTACCGTTACCATTGTTTTCTTGCTTAAGGACTGTAAATTTAGCAAAGCTGTAAGCTGTGTATTTTTTAAAAAAAAAGAGCCTCTGCAAAATGCAGTTACTCCAGGTGTTTAAAGGATTAGGAAATTCGAGATATGCAAAGTACAATGTAAAGCAGAGCTGCTGTGTTCGGTTCTCTCGCAGTGACAGCCATAGGGGTTTTGCTTTTGAAATCCTAGATGTGCGTTTTCATTAGATGCTCGCATTGCTGAAAAATAGATTTCAGAATCCTATGTGTTTCCTTACATGTGGCATACTGTAGATGGTAGGTGTTTCTGAAGGTTAACTGAATAAGAAGAATGACACTGTAGAGCATCTAGGAGTGAACTAAAGCCACCACTTAGCTAAACAACACATGACAAACAAGCATTGGTATAACATACAATTACTGTGTTTAACACCAGGCTCTGACCTTGGGATAAAAAACTGTTTTACACTTAATGCACTTCACACTGCTCATTTCCAGCAGTTTACTGAATGAAATGGAGCAGGTGCCCATGAACAAACATTAAGAGCATATTGTTGTTGCTCATTTTATGTTTGTAAAATGTGGATTTTACGTAACAGCTGGGGAGAGTGTTCAAAGACATTTATAATTCAACCCAAGTAAGTTGTAACTGTTCCTGGTTGACACACAGAACTGTACTGTAGCTGTGATGGAAACTGTATCATTGGCCCTCTGTTGTACAGGTTACTGGGTTACCAAACGGGCAAAATGGTGACAGCTCTTTAAAAAATTATTTGAAATTATTTAACACCTTTTCCAAAAAGCCAGTGATGTTCTGTTGATAATTGAAAGGCTATTGACTTTCTCAGGAATCATATGAGCAGTGTATTGTTAAAAGCTCTGCACGGTTCTTGGGTTGTTCCAGGTGGGTGTATACAGTAGGAGCTGCTCAGCAAAATTGCTCAGACTGTAAATTACACCTTTTTTTAAAAAAAAAAAGATTTTAAGGAGTAATCTTTTAGATTTGCTATGCAATAAATGTGAATATATATTAATGGCCTTTATACATATATATATTTATAAATACAATCTTACACACCACTAGTGTAAGAACAGAGGTTCCCAACCTGTGAACCCTGAATTATCCCCAACATAATACAACTGTTTCACACTCCTACTGTAAAGCATCAATATGCATCTCAACACAGAAAGACAATATCAACATATTTTGCACAAAAGATTTGTGTAGCAATGCAGTGTTTCAATGTGGGGTGAGGTGGGGAGGGGCAATCCTTCAACATCAAGGTTGTGATCCATTATACAGGGTGCACAACCTAAGGCCTGTGGTTCAACATACAGCCCCACAATACAGGGATGATTAATAAGGTAAGGCAAGAAAGCAACGGTTGTGTAATTTATATTTAACAGTGTCTTATTAATTAAAATAGCAAATGTATTATCAAAGTCCAAGAACACAACTTCTTATGACCAAGCCCTATTGTCATGCCCTAGGTTGTGCTAGAGAATATATAATGTTGTTGCACAGCGCCCTCTACGGCACGTATGAACAAACACGTGTTGAAAACTAAAACGTTGATGGAGAGCTACTAGACTTCAGTTCCGTAATTTAATTTGGAAAGATAATATTTTGAAATATAGGGCTGCACTGTCCTCAGCAAGATCAGTGTATTATTCAAATCTCATTGAAATAAACTAGTATAATCTATTTCAGTCTATAGCTAAATTAACTAATCTTCCTCCAGAGTCTGTCCAATCAAACTCTCTTATCACGTGTAAGTTGTAATTAGGAATCGGATATCCAACAGCGTGCCAAATTTAGATGCATCATCAAACTATGCTACTTTTACCTTTGGTTGCACTACACCAATCCAGATTTTTGAGCATGTTTCTTCAGTTAGTCAAATGAATCTGGCTAATATTGTTAAGAAGATGAAATCAACTACATGTTCGTCAGATCCAATCCCTACTCCACTTTTTAAAGAAGTATTCTCCAAAATAAGTACCAAGACATTAAAAATTGTTTACAGCTCCTTTTTTATCAGGTATTATTTCAAGACTGCAGTGGTAAAACCACTGCTCAAGAAATCTACCTTAGATCACAATTAATAATAATAATAATAATAATAATAATAATAATATTAATAACAACAATAATAATATTCATCTATTTTTATATAGCACCTTTCATAGTGGACCACCATTACAAAGCACTTTACAAGATACGAGACTGGGGTGTGTGAACTATGCATCAGCTGCAGAGTCATTTACAACAACGTCTCACCCAAAAGACAGAGCACAAGGAGGTTAAGTGACTTGCTGGAGGTCACACAATGAGTCAGTGGCTGAGTTGGGATTTTAACCGGGTACCTGCTGATTACAAGCCAGTTTCTTTAACCACTGGACCACACAGCTGTCTATATTAAGAAGAATGTTCTTAATAACTACAGGCCTATTTCAAATCTTCAATTTCTGTCAAGTTTTAGAAAGAGCAACAACAAATTTCTTGCAGTTCATAACATACATGAGAAATTTCAGCCTGGGTTTCGGCCTTATCATAGCACCGAGACAGCACTAGAGGGGTTAATGATGTGTTGTTGTCATTTGACATGGGCACACCTTCAGTCCTTACACAATTAGATTTAAGTGCTGCGTTTGACACTATTGGTCATTCTGTTTTAATTGATTGCCTTGAAAAACTGGTAGGACTGTCAGGTCAAACAGGTTGCAATTTTTAAAATAGAGGAGGTGACATCGTTTTTTGTCAAAGGTTACATGCGGGGTCCCACAGGACTCAATTCTTGGCCTGACTGTTTTCTTTGTATATGCTGCCACTGGCCAATATCATTCGTAGATTTGGGGTTCATTTTCATTGCTACACTGATGATACACAGCTGTTTTTGTCCTTGAAACAGGGTGACACCTCAGCTGCAAATATTGAGTACCTGTCTTGCTAACTTTATCAATGCTTAACTCAGATAAAACAGAAGTGATGATTCTGTCATCTCAGAAGCAACAGAGTAATATGTCTGGTTTACTCCTTGTTGGCTTCTCTTATGAACTTGCAAACAAAATGAGAAATTTAGGTGTGATCATCGACCCCCACCTTTCTTTTGAGACACAAATCAGAAAAATTACAAACATTTATTTTTATCATCTAAGAAAAATTCCCAAATTGAGAAGTGTTTTTTCCCCATTCAGATACTGAGAGATTGATGCATACTTTTGTGTCTTCTAGAACTGATTATTGTAATGCCCTATTCTGTGATGTTCTTAGCTATGTTATATCTCGACTGCAACTTATACAAAATGCTGCAGCTAGGATTGTAACTTGGACTAAGAGACAAGGTCACAATACTCCTGTGCGAGCATCTCTGAACTGGCTTCTAGTCCGATTTCAGGGTAGATTTTAAGGTGTTGCTTTTAATTTATAAGGCATTAAATGACCTTGTACCATCGTATTTAAAAGATCTTTTATTCCCAAATATTCCTAGACACTCACTCAGATCACAGAATGCCAGGTTGCTTACTGTCCTACAAATTAAAAAAACAAAAAACAAAAAAAAAAAACACAGGTGGTAGAGCATTAACTTATAAGACCGAAAAACTGTGGAATCATCTGTCTGGCTCTGCAAGGGAAGCACAGTGTCTCACTGCTTTTAAAACAAGATTAAAAACACACTTTTATAATGTAGTGTTTTTATGCTAAAATTATCCTTTTATTCTTTGCCTTGTTTTACTGTTCTATGTGTTTTTTTTCTTTAGTTTTTATTGATTTTCTTGCTTTCTCATAATATTTGTAATGTTTTTGTGTGAAGCGCTTTGCAACACTTTATTTTGAAAGGCTTCTTATTAAAAATAAAGATTATTATTATTATTATTATTATTATTATTATTATTATTATTATTATTATTATTATTGCATTCTCAAGGAAAAGACATAAAGTGATATCTGGTATTATTGGAGCTACAGAAAAGTGGAGTGTATTTTTTAAATGTGAACCATTGCTACACGTGTGTTTCCTATTGTCGTTTTTATTATATTGTACATTTCATTCTGGTTAACTGGAGGTTATTTTTTTTTCAGATCATGGGCAGTCGCTTTCAGCCCTATGACACTATACTCACTGATGCTGTACTGAGTCTTGATGAGGACACAGTATTGTCAACCACAGAGGTTAGTATAAAACCAGGTTGAAAAACCCACCTTGTATTATTAAGCCATTTTAAAGTGAAAACCTTATTCTTAATAACAAAGCCTATACTCCCACATCCCCTGAAAGAGTCAACTGAAGTTAGAAAGTTTATTTCACAAGCATTGGAATTAAGCACAGGCAGATACTGTAAATAAGGTTACACAATATAACTTTTGAGAACAGGTCTTGTTTAAAATGTATCCAGGCTTAACCCATTTCTTAGATAAGCATCCCTTTTACCCATTGTCAAGTTTGGAGCAATGCCATACAGCATTGCTTACTTCAAGCATGGCAAGGTCGCTGGAACTAGGGGTGCTGGGGGTGTGGCTTCCATCATATACAGGGGTTACAGTTTTGTTCAATGGCTTTCAGCACCCCAACTTTAAAAATCATTCCAGTGCCACTGATGCATGGTTACCATGTTGAGAAAATATCTTTACTGAACATATTCCTGATAATCAGGAGTAAAATAATATACATTTGAAGTGCTGCAAAGTTAATGTCTCGGAAGGCTGAAATGAATTCACTTTTAGCTAGAATACGGTTGGTTTTTGGAAAATAGACATATGCAATAAACATTTTTAATTTGGCTTCTCTTCCTCAATGATGGCTCTGCTATTGCTCTCTTACTGCATGTTTTTTTTTTTAAAGTATTTTCCTAAAATTTCATCCCCCGCGCCCCCAACCACCCCCCCCCCCCCTTTTGGGACATTAGTTTAAAATTCATATATTGAGAAAGTATTGTTTGGGTGCAGTCCCCAAACTAATTAACTGTTTCTTTTTGTAACAGTTTAAAAGAAATATCCAGGCATTTAAGTTAACACTTGGGGAGTTTGTATTTATTGATTTTTTTTTTTTATTTTTTTTTTTTAACACAAAGGAGCACGGCCAAAAGATATAAATCCTTTTGCAATTATCCAAAACAGCATTTGCACTCTGCAAATTAAATTAAACTTTTTCAAGTAAAGGTAAGTGTTGCCGAGTTCACCTAAGGGCAGGATTGAGTTCCTATTTAGGCTTTGTGAATTAACGCAAAATTGATACATCTGATAAACATACCCAATTTCTCACTACAAGCACTCCTGTAAACGTATATGGTGGACATTTGCATTGATTTTATTCTTTTCCATTAAATGTATGGCTCCCAGATGAGTTGCTGAAAAGTTAAAAGAATAAACCACTGTCCAACCTTGTGATACGACCTGGCTTACTGTATGCTAATTGGCTAGTCCACATGTCTACATGCTGTAGTTAACACTAATTTAAGGATCGTATTTTCTCTATATATGTTTCCAAAATGAATCTTCTATGACTATCCCCTCCTCCCCATCAATAATACTATTTTCATAGTGCTTCCTCGTTATGACTGGAGAGAGCTAGTATATGGTAATCCGCCTTATAATTAGAGTGCAAGCATGTAAAATGGTGTTGTGGGTAAAATATAAGCATGGTCGTTAGCACTTAGTATAACAAGGGAGTGCTTTACCTGTACCCCAAAAACACACACTCATTACTCATGCCTAGAAAAGCTACTGTTTTTCATGAAGGGGCACAGACACTATCTGCCATACCAATACATCCTAATAATTTATTTATCAGCACTTTAAATCATTTATTTCGCGGAAAGTGCTGAGAAGCAGAGAAGAAATAGGTATAGTTACATGTCTTCGCCATTGACAAAGTAACGTAGAAGCAGCTGCATAGAAGCTCCTTTAGGGGTGAAGTGAGAAGGTGTGTCAGTCTCCTTTGAGAATAAAAGCTATTTGGAATTTCATGCCCCTTTACATAAGCTTTCTTTGTGGGGATTTTGTCTGCATTTCCATTCTGTCCCTGTCATTTATAATACAGTCAAACAAAGGCTGCTGATTTGTGATCATATCAGAAAGCTACAGTGTGCATCAGGAACTTGCTGCAAAGTAATTCAATATATAATTCTGAAAATGATATTAACATTCTTGTAACTGTGCGAGTTTTCAGTTTAGTAATGTATTTAAATAAATGCGTGCATGTATGTATTTTTAAAGAACATTGAGACAGACTAAAGGTCTTTACACAAACGATTCATTTTCTTAAAGGAAAATGTTTATTTTTTCATCCTAAAATGTTAACTTATGTTGCTTGTGACCTATTTTTATAACATTTTTTTTCCTTTCATAAAGTGTCAATACATTGATCAATCTGTCGCACAATATTTCAGATGCATGCTTTAGTATAAGCCAGCACTGATAGTTTTGGTTTTGATGTTTCAGTTACCATTTCAGTTGTCTCATCGCTGTGGGTTTAAATTTCTTAATTTTACAGTAGTCTTCCATATAGCTGGCTTAAACTGGCATAAACAGAGACGTAGTTTCACCTCTACATGTATTTCTGTATGCTGGTTGTATAAATTTGTACATGGATCAATATCTGTGTTTACCCTTTAAATTTACTAAGCTATGAAAATAATTTTATTGTAGCTTACAGCTTTATTTCATTCGCTAAAATAGGTCCCACGTATTACTTGTCAGCATGAGCCTCTTGTGCTGCACCTTTTCTCCTCTCGTGCGTGTGTATTTGAGCTGACACTTGTATGAAAGGCATGTTCATCATCATTTCTGCCCCCTTGAGGGTTGCCTGAGATGGGTGTAAAAAAAAAACCACAACATTTATTTAACACACTCCACCCAGTGTAATCTGCTGCTGCCTCTTTTAGCTCATAACAGCCACATAAAAGCAGCGTGCACCTGCATATCTGAAATGGAATAAGGCTGTTCTCCCCTTGCCAGACTCCCCTTCAAGTTTTTAACACTGACATCAAAGAGTGCTGGGTGTTGGGTCTGATTTCTTAATGAGCTGTAAAGGCAAGGTGAAAAAATACTTCGATTAGGATAATGGATTCACAGTTTTTTGTTTTTCAACTTGCCAAGTCATTGGAATTACAAAGTTGTTTTTCAGTTTCACATTGTAATAGACCTCTTTCTAATAATGATGAATTCGCCTGTTGAAATCCTAGGAAAAGTAAAGACAGTGGACTCTTTGTGTTATCTAAACTGCTACATATTATAACACTGACACCCTAAATTGTATACCCTGTGCTATCATGGAGCTCTGTAAACCATATTTATTAATGTCTTTAGTAATGTAATAAAAGGGTTGATTTAAACATGCCTATGTGATTAATACAGTTTAAAGAGCCCATAAACAAGGCTTTCAAAAAATATTTCCTTTTTTGCTAGCATAACAACCTTCTTGTAAGCTTCAGATAATTTTTTTGACAATAGTTTATTTTTCAAGACATTTGCTTTGAGTCAGCCCTTTAACTTTGCCACAACACTGTAGATTGTAGATTGACTCCCTGTGCGGCAGGTGTTTTTATCCCTAAGATGTGCAGGAAAGTGAGTTTGGTGGCACTAATGGCTGTTGCTAGGAGATTGAGTAACATGCGGTGGAAGTGAAAAAAAAAGTCTTGAAGACAGATAAAACAGACTTGAGGGGAGTTAGAGGAATTGAGACAAAAAGCAGAATCATGGTGTGGCGTTACACTCAGCCCTTTGGATTTAACCATACATTTGATAATCCTCCTTAATGGTGCACTTTTCTCAAATGAACGCAATCTTATAAACTGGTTTGTACTTGCTGCTTGGGACAGATTTAGCTGGTATAAACCCGCATTTTGTCTGCATGTCTAGGCAAGTGGAAGGTCATAAGCGGTCACAATTAACTCATATACAGTGCCTTGCAAAAGTATTCAGACCCCTGACCAATTCTCTCATATTACTGAATTGCAAATGGTACATTGAACTTTCGTTCTGTTCGATATTTTATTTTAAAACACTTAAACTCAAAATCAATCATTGTAAGGTGACAATGGTTTTATGTTGGGAAATATTTTTAAGAAAAAGTATAAGTATAAGTATTAAACCCCCACACATTAACATTTGGTAGAGCTACCTTTCGCTGCAATAGCAGCTTTAAGTCTTTTGGGGTAAGTATGTACCAGCTTTGCACACAGTGTCAGAGTGATTTTGGCCCATTCTTCTTGGCAGATTTGCTCCAGGTTGTTCAAGTTGGTTGGACGACGCTTGTGGACCGTAATTTTCAAATAGTGCCACAGATTCTCAATGGGATTGAGATCAGAACTTTGACTGGGCCATTGTAGGACATTCACCTTTTTGTTCTTGAGCCACTCCAATGTTGCTTTGGCCTTGTGCTTGGGATCATTGTCCTGTTGAAAGGTGAATTTCCTTCCAAGCTTCAGTTTTTTAGGGGACTGAAGCAGATTCTCCTGCAGTATTTTCCTGTATTTTGCTCCATCCATTCTTCCTTCAATTGTAACAAGATGTCCAGTCCCTGCTGATGAGAAGCATCCCCACAGCATGATGCTGCCACCACCATACTTCACTGTAGGGATGGTGTGTCTTGAGGAATGGGCAGTGTTAGGTTTGCGCCACACATAGCGCTTTGAGTTTTGGCCAAAAAGCTCTATCTTGGTCTCATCTGACCACAAAACCTTTTCCCACATCGCAGCTGGGTCACTCTCATGTTTTCTGGCAAACTCCAGATGTGCTTTCAGATGGTACTTTTTGAGTAACGGCTTCTTTCTTGCCACCCTCCCATACAGGCCAGTGTCATGCAGAGCTCTTGATATGGTTGACTGGTGCACCATTACTCCACTCCCAGCCACTGAACTCTGTAGCTCCTTCAAAGTGATTGTTGGCCTCTCGGTGGCTTCTCTCACAAGTCTCCTTCTAGTTTTAAGGGACTGCCTTTTCTTGGCAGTGCCTGGGTGGTGTGATGCAGCTTCCACTTCCTGATTATTGATTAAACTGTGCTTACTGGGATATTATTTTGTACCCTTTCCCTAATCTATGCATTTGTATTACTTTATCTCTAACTTCTGTAGAATGCTCTTTGGTCTTCATTTTCCTTCAGATTCACAGCCTTACCAATGATCCTTCAACAGTGGGGTTTTTATCCATGTGACAACAACTTTAATGGTTCACAGGTGGAGGCCAATGGTAAGGTAATTGTGTCCTCTTTAGGGCAGTTTCTTTCATCGGTGCAAACTGGGAGCTTCCACAGCACAGGGGTTGAATACTTATGAAAGCAAGATATTTCAGTTTTTTTTATTTTTCTTAAAAATATTTCCCAACATAACAGGATATACAGGTAAGTCAGATTTTTAATAAACAAGAAAATCGCAGAGACTCATTTAATTTGAAGTTTTAACAAATCAGAGCAGTAGCTCTTTCGTTTTATTCAATGCTTTTAAAAGTGGATTGGTTGGTTGCGCAGACCACCGTAAATCCCAAGTAATAAGAAATCTGGGCGATCCAGTGCCTTTAAAGGATTAACAGCATTAGTATCTCAATATAGTATTACAAATATGGTTATTGCATGCTTAGCCTTCAGGCTATAAAATGCAAAAAGCTATAGTGCCTACCGTTATGTTCTAGAACATTCAATATATCCCTCTCTACAGCTAAAATATAAATCCTATACCTTATAGCAATGCATCCAATCAAAAAGAGATGTTAAATTGAAATATATGCTTACCTTCCAGTATATGGAAGTGTAGTGTAGGATATATAAAAAATAATAAGTGTCTTCAAAAGGCAGAGACTTCTGAATACGACCAAACAGCAATCAGTTTTTCAGAGACCCTCACAGCTTGCAAGATCAAGTTCAGTGGTATCGAATGGGGTCTTGCTCTGGGCTTATATAGGATTTCCCCCCCATTGAATACATCAGGAGTCCCAGTTGAATGTGATCATCAATCTGCCTTGACAGTTCTTATCTTTGAGTAAATGAAATATTCTAGAAGAATCCGGTAAAAAAAAATCCTTTTTAAAACTAATTGGAGTTATATAAAAAAAATTAAAATTAATTGGATAGAACTCCTTTCCAAAATATTGGAACATGAGCTCATGGTTCTCATTTTCAACCCTTACTTTCCCTAAAATGTAGGCAAACTGGAGTTCACAGGATCCTTGTTACTAAGTACAATACAAGTTTATATGTATATTATATAGATATATATATATATATATATATATATATATATATATATATATATATATATATATATATATATATATATATATATATGTGTATGTCCATATAGCAATCTCTTATAAATTCTAATTTTATTTTACTCCATTGGTATACACAGAAGGCAAGAGGTTAAATTTAATTAGGCACCAGATGCAATCTTGGATATTAAAACTTAGGAGTGCTCATTCGTTTACTCCAATGTTATTATATTAGGGTTCTTATTTATTTAAATACTTTTGTTTTTTCATACCATATTCGAACCACATACCTATCCTAGCTTGATTGCTTCTGGCATATTAACTCTGTTCCAGAGAGTTTGCCATTCTGTTCTCGCTGGATCAGAATGTTTTGAGGCTCTGAGTCTAATTAAAAAAAGATGTTTTTGCCTGATAAGGGAGGTTTGGAATATTCATCAGGCCGGCCTGACCTTCAGTACAATGAACTTATTCACACAGGCCACACAGAAATCTGCTAATAATATTTTCTACTGGTTTTATATTCTTTAAAACACATTACAGTCATTCCAATATTATGTTCAGTTTGTATCCCAAAGATCATCCTGCTTCCAGTAGCAGTGACAGTCTTTAACAGAATAATACCTGCAGAAACTTGAATCTTGTTAGCTGGACTCCCCTCTCTACACTCTCATTCCCATCGTCAGTGGGCAAACACATTTTAACTGAATCTGGGTCCATCAAAGAGCCGCACGCCCTTGCAACTGAGGCCTTCAATGCAAAAGGATCTGATGACTTATAGCACAAAAAGGGTGTGTCAGAACCATCTGTGACAGTATCAACTTAAAACGTGTGTCAATTGCTTTAATCTAGAGATTCCTTTAGGGAGAAAAGTCAAATTGGATAACCACAAAAAGAGATCATTTGAACTTATTTATTATTTCTTCTTCATTTACCGATTTTTTTTTAATTTTTTTTTTTCTTAAGGCAATTATGTAGGGCTTTGATGGGCGTTACAGAAGTGATGGTGTATCAAATGGGTTTAGCTTGTTGGAAGTAAAGTGATTCTGAGGCAAAAATATGAACTGTGGTTCTTTCTGTGCTGCAGGTGGATTTTGCCTTTACAGTGTGGCAGAGTTTTCCAGAGAGAATTGTGGGATACCCTGCCCGCAGTCATTTCTGGGATAGCAACAAGGAGAGGTGGGGCTATACCTCGAAGTGGACGAATGACTATTCCATGGTATTGACAGGAGCTGCTATATACCACAGGTAAGTAACAGGACTGCTGAAACTACCAACACTAAAGAACTGTGAAAGTAGATTATCTTCTTCTAAGTGAAGAAGTGCAATTGGTTGTTTGGCAGTAATACTGAAACACACAAGGGCTTGGCCTAACTATCAATTGAATCTGAAGATTTATTTATTTATTTATTTTTACTGCCATGGTAGCCTTCATTCCAAAGAGAAATGTAATTAAATAGCAGAGTATCAATGTTCAGGTATTTTGTGTCTCTTAGCTACATGTATGCACACAGCATGATAAGCACATTTTAGAAGTATTACTCCTATAATATAGAGGTGATAGGCTTTTTTAAAATTTACATTGGTTAGTTCTTACAAAGTGAGACATCTAAAATATTAACATGGCTCCTTCTTAGCTATCATCAGTTCACACCACTGACATGGCACTTTTTAATGTAAACCCAAGTGGATATTTCTTTCAGTAATAATAACATCAGATGTCTGGATTGGACATTTCATTTAAACTCCTTGATATATATCAGTATAATTGTGTATTATTAGAAATTGTGATATCACATCACTTATCTCACACATCAAAGCAGCAATTTGCTAACAAGCCAATTTGCAGAGGGAGTATCTAATTGCCTCTGAAGCCTAAACAAAAACACCAGCAAAAATAAAAAGTCTACCTCCTACTGCAAAACAGTTAAGTCATACACAATAATATCTAGTGAATTACACAAGGAAATGTACTTGTATAAAGTCTTTGGTTTTAGCATTTGGTCAGTTTTTAACAATACTCAAATGTCCTTTTGTGTGTACAATATCATACTTTGACAAGTATTTGGGCAATTAACATATTTTGTATGAAACCCATTCTTTGCTAATTATTGACAATTACCATGATTGAAAACCGACACCTGATGCTAATTACGGTATAGAATAAATACATAATCATCAAGTGCTGGAAAATAAATTGGAAATTTGTGATTCAAAAAAGTAACAAAAATAGTTAAAACTAAAGAGTACAGCAAAGATCTCAAAATGGCAGCGATACAACTAAACGAAAAAGGAGAAACTGCCAGAAAAAAAAAAAAAAACAGAAGACTCGGTTTACCAAAAAGCACTGTGTGGGTTATTATTGACAAACGCAGGAGAACAGGAACTACTCCAACTAGCTCCAGGTTTGGAAGACCAAGAAAAGTTTCTGCAAAATTTGGAAGAATCATCGTTCGAGCAGCCTTGCAAAATTCCCAGATTATTGTAAAAGATTTGACGCAATAATTGAGAGAAGATGGTCAAGACATTCACGAGCGAACAATTCAACGATAACTTAACAAGATAGGAGAAAACCAAAATGCAAACTTTTGTTAAAAACAATACACAGAAGAAAGCAGTTGGAGTTTTCCACTGAATACGTGAAGAAGCCTGATGATTTCTTCAACCAAATTTTATGGTCAGCCGAATCCAAAACAAAACTTTTTGTTATGTAATAATTTTGTTTTATTGTAAAGCTGAATCTCTACTTTAATTTATATATTTCAATAGAAATTATAGAAATCGATTTCTTTTGTGGTTTTCTCTCTTTTTTTTCTTTTTTTTTTAACTGCCCAAATACTTTTGTCTACGACTGTACATATTTCTTTATCTTGTTTAAAGGCTTGTGTCTTTCTTGTGACACTGGGAAGAAGTCTTATTTCCATCCCATTACATGTTCTGTTTTTACTTCCAGATATTATCACTACTTGTACACTAATTACCTACCTGCTAGCCTGAAGAATATGGTGGACCAATTGGCTAACTGCGAGGACATCCTGATGAATTTCCTTGTGTCTGCCGTCACCAAACTGCCTCCTATTAAAGTCACACAAAAGAAGCAGTACAAGGAGACCATGATGGGACAGGTGATGGAGAGCTAGGCTGGAACACTTTGGTAGTGCTGCTAGTGTTAGGAAATCCAGTCCCTGTGAATAACTATAGTTTGCATGTATGGAAGTGCAGGCAGGCAGAGAGGGAGTTAACAAAATGTTTGATCTAGGTGGTTTTAGTAATGATAGACATCTATGCAAACTGTTCCACTGCAGAAATTTTGAACTTGCCCGCCACATTTTAAAAAAAAAAAAATTTTTATGGTAGTTAACAGATTAAAAAAAAAAAAGCTTTCCTTCCACAGTAACACTGTTGTTTTTTGGGTTTTTTTTTTTACTTTTCAACATACATTTTTATGGGAAGTGAGGAAAGTGTATAACCTAAACCATAAATATGTAATAAATACGTAAATAAATAAATAAAGCAATATATAGTAATGGAATGCTTCTCTCTGCCTGAAAAGCTTCAAGAGAACACTGAGCAGCAGACAGGTCTGTGAGGTCAGCGATAAGCAGTGTCATCCTGACTAAGTTGTCATGTTTTGGGAGCTTTTTAGGCAGCATCGTACTTAAAAGTAGAATTATTAATAGAATATTACTGACACCATGTCTATGAAGAGGAGGGAGGGGGCTGAGTATGTTATGATAAGGATACTTAAAAAAAAGAGAATTATTTTTTTCTTTTTTTAATAACAAGGCAGGGAAGTTGTTGCTAAATAAGGACTTAAAAGCATTAAACTGACTTATAATAAATAGCCAAATGTAGTGCTTTAAAGTGACCTTAATCCCTTTATGATCATTTGCAGCAATACTCAATAGGGAAGCACTAAAATTAATTTTGGAACCTATATAACTGGATTTCATAGTGTGTTACAGAAATAGTGTAGGAGACCATAGATTACTTTACTTTTACATTGGGTCAGTTGTATTTTGGTCCATTAACCACTCTGGGTTGCTTCCACATTGTTGAGCTCTAGGTTTGACAGCTATCAGTGAATGAAAAGCAGTCTTACAGAAGTAATTAACCGCATACTTTGTAAATATGTTTTTGTGGTGAGCAATCATTTTGATGTCTCTCATTTCCCTTCTACAGTCCTCCCGTGCCTCTCGCTGGGCTGATCCGGACCACTTTGCTCAGCGGCAGACCTGCATGAACAAGTTTGCCAACTGGTTTGGCACCATGCCCCTCATCCACTCTCAGATGAGGCTGGACCCAGTCCTTTTCAAAGATCAGGTCTCCATTCTCCGTAAAAAGTATCGGGACATCGAGCGACTCTAACAAACACTGCGCTGGGGTGGGAAACGGGTCATTCCATCCTTCAACTTGCAGCACACCCACAATGTTTCGAGCCAGGAGGAATAACTGCACATGGAATCACAAGACTCCTGGCTGGGAACTCTTTCTATATACTGTTATTACACAGGCATTCGGTGGCATTGCACAGGCTATAACTGGTTTGACTGCTTAGATACAAATTAAAGAATTATCTCCACCCACCTCTTTTCTTCAGCTATGCAGATTTGTATTGTTTTATGGTCAAGGTTTCAGAGAGAGGCTAGTTTTTTTCTTTTTAGTTGATTTTTGCTACTGCTGTTCATATTCAAGCAAGAGTCACCATATTCAAAGGAACGCAACATCCGAGATCAGCAAAAAGCAAACTGAAGTGATAAGTGAAATGGCAAAAAATGGGTAAAGATTATTTTAAAATAATCTTTTCCTTGCTTTTCACTATAAGGTTTTGTCCCCCGTCTCTGGTCTTGGCATGATATTTATTAGATAACCCTTCAAGGGTTAAATAACACCCTGATCTGAATTCATTTAGAACAATGCAAAAGACGGAGTAGGAAAATGATATTTGTTACATCACATAGGGTATTAAATTTTTTACCACTCCTCCATTGAGAGAAGCAGTGGGTCTAATATATTAAAGGCTCGGTCACTAAAAGGGATTGTTAAAATAAATTGTACAATGATTAAAGAGCCTGATAGTTTTCATTTTTTATTTTATTGTTTTATATTTTATTCTCAGATAGCTCGCAGATAACAGGGAAACAATATTCGTAGGAAGGAAAGGAAAAGTTTGACAAGAGTCAAGGCAATATGTTTTTTTTTTTTTATTATTATTATTATTATTATTATTTGAAGGTCTAATAGCACAATTGAAAGTTTGAGACACACATCATTTTTATCATTAATTTTAACCTTATTGTACTTGTAAAATAAAACCCTGTTTTGAAGGGTGTTTGTATGTTGTGATTCTGAAGCAATACCCACATTTGCTGAAGACTCTTCAGTCATCTAAGGTGCAGTGCACCTTCTAAACTTCAGCACTTTGACTTCTCCTTCCAGACAATTTTCATGGGAAAAAAATATTTTCACCTAATAAGGAAAGTTAGTGCTACAGGGCCACCAAATACAGAACCAACAATAACTAACAACGTTTAAAAAAAAAAAAAAAAAAGTGGAATGTTCTGTATCTTTTGGTACAATCTTGACCATAGTTTTACTCATTGAAGGATCTTAAAGTTGGGGACTGTGCTCTGGGGTGTATACAATAAGAGACAAATCAATGTCAAATCAAAGTAGTTTTGAATCTATTATGCTCATTGGTAAAGGAAGAAATAAAACACATACAGTAAGAGGTGGGCAAGATTTATATAAACCAGTATATACTGCACCAGTTTCAAATGCTGCTGGTAGATTAAATAACAAAGATACTGTCAGGGTACACAAGCAGCCCGCTAGAACTTGCTTTCTGTGAGCAGATGCACCAAAGCAAATAATGCAAAACTAAATAATGGATATATAAGGGATCCCCACTGTGTGCTAGTACTAATCCTGTTCTTTTGGAAGGAGGAATACATTTTAAAGCCTGTACCCTCTGTCCTCCAGTTTATGGATATGCCTGGGAGGGACGACGACAAAATGATGTCATGGAAGAAGGTAGATAGCAACACTAGACTATGACAAGTTGTGACAACCATTTGTTTCCCTAAAGGTTGCCATCCTTAAGGATGACAGTTCCAACAATGGAACTACTGTTCAGATTGTTCTATGATAGAGATCTTTATGAAGCAAATGTACCCTCTTCCCTGTGGTCTACTTTTGCTACTAGCCCAGCATATGATTTTTTTTTAAGCATAATTGTGATATTATACATCCTGATTCCTAAATTTATTATGTGTTTTATAAGTTTTTTATTTTTTTTTTTTATAAAAGTATGAAAATAGGAGAAAGTTTAAAAGAGAAATAAAGAACAAGTCAATCTATCATTTTTTTTAAATGATCTGTTATGGTTCTAGTTACTTTGGCTTTTATAAGTCCTAATACAAAGATGTCCTTTAACTGCATCATGCAGCTACTGCCTATTCGAGAGCACCAATTCCCAAGACTGTACCTGAATGAATTCTGCTATGCCTGTAGCTTCTACACAGTTTCAATGCACACGCATGTTTTACAGAGGAATTGCTTGTATGGCTTCTTGACCGGGTCATTCATGGGTTCATCTTTCAGATACACGTATGCTAGTTGGTCAAATACCTTCATTTGTTTTTCAATTTTAATTTCAAGGAAATGGTGCCCTGACAAGTGTAGTTCATTGTTAATGTCTGTAATAAAAGTTCTGTTTTTTAATGGCAGGGCTATGTTAGCCTTTGCTTTACCGGTACTTGACTGTCTGATGACTTGAAGATGTGCTGAGCAAGTGGCCTTTAGTGAAGGTGATTAAACTTAATTTTAACCATGGGTGAGAGGTGTAGAGCTAGACTCATTGTTGAGCATATACATATTGGAGTTTCTGAGTAACACAGCTGTCTTTATTTTAAATGCTGTGGTTGGGTATCAAAGGCTGTTAACTCAATATCATTAGAAACGCAGATAAGCCCTTCAGTCTCCCTGTCCCAGCAATGAAGCCTTCAGTATACTGTTCCTTTGAAACAGAACAACCTGACAGTTTGCCATTCTCAAGAAAATAGTTTCACAATACAATTTCTCGTGTTTGACACACCAGTTAGTTAAGAGGGAAATATGGGTAATTATCTTCATAACCAAATATTTTCCCTCCTTTTACTACCAAGTTTTTCTAGAAGCTGACTAGGAGTTTTTGTGTTTCCTGTTTTAAACCCACAGGTATTAAAAAGGGAAATGGCTGAGCATAACTCTGTTGTATACAATACATATTTGGATAAATAGACCCATGACTGAGCTGAGAACGCAGTCACTGTATGAGCATACAGTAGAGATAAATGGCTCACTGCTGGTTAATATTAAGTGTAGTTCTCCTTGTAAATCACTTTTTTAAATTAAATATCAAGCCTTTCAAAACTTTAATGTGCTCATTTTTAAATATTATTTTCTTAATCTTTTTTTTTTTTTTTTTATCATCTTCTGTAGAAAATCCCACCCATGCCCAGCAAACCATTTCATTACCCAAACAGAGTTGTTAGAGCAGGCCTTGTCACAATGTACATAAACCTATATATTTATTTTGAAAAAAAGTGTGTATAATGTATGATTATTAAAACAATGTGGGAATATTTAGACAGAGAAATTGTGAAGCAAAAAAAAAAAAAAAAAAAAACGTACCTTATTTTGTATAAGATGTACGTTTTGAAATGTTTCTAATATGTTGCCAATGTTTTTTTTTCATAGCGTTGCCACGTCTTTTCTAAGAGTTTCCTTCTTAGAGTAATGCTGACATTGTGCAATTAAAATCTAGAGAAAGGTATTACAAAGCCATATAACTTGATTTAGCTTCATTAAAAATGTGTGTAGCTTCTAGATTCTCCATCAGAAGTTTGGTTGTTTTTATAGATAGTGCCACCAAAGACAGTGTCCTTCAGATTTATGGACTTTGATAAACTATGATTTTGTGTGTGTGTGTGTGAGTGTCTTCGAGTGCTTGTCAGGAAGCACCAACAGTTGTTTTTTTTTTGTTTTTTTGATCAGCACAGAAGACCTGTACAATGAGCTACTCATGTGACTTTCTGCTACTTTTTTTTTTTTTTTTTGTACCATGAAACACATATTTTCCACTCACCAGTGTCTATGTAAACTCATGTTGACATTATTATTTTGTCTGATTGGCTCTGTTAAAGTTACAGGTGCATTGGTGACTTAAGGAAATATTTCAGAAAGGCAGCACTACAATATATATATATATATATATATATATATATATATATATATATATATATATATATATATATATATATATATATATATATATATATATATATTCATGCTTTAAATAAAATTCCCGTCAAAAACAAATAATTGACAAACTTGTTTGTCGATTATATGTACAAATACGTTGTAAATGGTAAGACTATTGATCAATTATTAGATATTATCGGGTCAACGCGAATTTGACGTTTGTGACATGTCGGACCAATTGATCATATGCTTGAAATCGATTCAAATAGTTACTGTACTAATGTTTAGCAAATTAAATCAGGTTTTTATTAACCTTAACCTTAGCCCTAATGCTAAAAATTAATATTTGTTAACAATTAAACTACAAAATGGACCTTAAAATAAAGCGTGACCAATGAATTTGCTTTTAAATGGTGACACTAAAAAAACTGTTCTGTCACTACACTACCATGAAAAGCATTGCAATGCTGTGTTGAATGAACTGGCTTCCATGCAGCATAAAATAAATAAATACATTGCTGTAAATAAGGTTGTTTGTTGCTAGAGCTTTATAAAATAACAAACCAAATACTGTACAAATGTAGCAATCAAATACCATAATGATGTCTAAATAGTCCTATTGTAATGCATTTTTGTAATAACATCACATTTGATTGAACTGCATATGGGGAATCTGAAATATGGACACAGCAATACTGTATAACTGTAAAAACATGTAATCCTTTTTTTTTTTTGCTTATTTTTGCTTTTCATTCTCTTCCCAATATTCAGAGCATTTTACCTGATGCCTGCTTCCGCATAAAACATAGATAGCATGAATATGTATACCTGTCATTGGGGACTGCTGTCACTGAATAAGCCTCTGTAAATAATGTATCATTGTTTCTGTTTAGTTACAGTGTGTATGTGCCTTTAATCAGAGCCACTGTGCTTTCTAGTCTTAAACTGGAACTCTGTGCAACCCTGAATTGTATCTGTTTCTATTTTTGTTTTGTTAACTCTTCATACTTTCTTTTGGTAAACCTTGTCTTACACTGGAGCAATTGCTACATTGATAAGTGACATTGATATTCCTACCTTTTTAATGGGGGAGGGGTTGCAGTCCCTATGGAACAGGCACCTGGGCTTGCATGACACTTAATAATTTTATTTCTTTAAAAAAAAAAAAAAAAAAATTGGTCTATTTCTAATGAGTAACACATTCTGTATTTTATTCTGTCCTCCTTATTTCAATCCCCTCGAATTAACAAGCATTCTGTTGACATTTTTATAGAGAGAGAATTAACTAGAAAATGACAATTTTGTAAGAATGATTTTTAAGAATAAATATTTGATAATATGGAGTGGTAAGTTGTTGTTTTTCCCTCCTGCCTTGTATGCACATTGGTTTGCTTTAATTATGAAAAGTGACAGCAACAGTTTTTAGTGGACATAGAACAAGGTGAGTTCCAAGTCAAGCTGAACCAAGTGGTGACTGATTGCAAATGGTATTATTTGAGAGGATATCAGCTGGCTTTTTTCTATTAAGTACAGATTGAGATGTCTGAGGTCGAGGATCGCTCTGAGGCCTCCATCCCATCTGGTTCTCTTACTTTGAGAGGGTGAACAAGTGAAATGACCTGTTCCTGCAGCAGGGCTGATACCTCTTGAAACACTAAAATAGTGTCTTGAGGGTTCATAACCGTTACGACCATGCCCTGAAAGGGAGGAGGGCCAAAATGAAACTGCAAAGACTATCATCATTGCTAATAATTAAGGCTATGGTTTTGTCACAGAAATCGTGAATTTGAAAAAAAGTCAGTGAAATCTTACAAATGGATGTAAAAACACTTTTGATTAGGTCCTTTAAATTAAAGTATTGAAATTGTTTGGTTGTAGATGTGAATTTTTTTTTGCACCTCGCCCGTGAAATGTACAAAAAATTACTGTGCCAAAATCCTAGCTTTACCAATAATCCAGGTGGACCTGATAGAACATGTGGCAGTAAATTCCTAGGGCTACTGGTTCATAGGGGCTTGTGCCTGCAGCTGTGGCTGCTGCTTGGGAGCAGAGTGACGGTAATTGCAGCAGCCTCCGGGTTGTGCATCCTGAAAACGGTTTGCTGCATTAGCATGAGCAGGGGTTGTATGAACCTGAACCTGCACCTGCTTCTGAGGCTGGGTGCCTGTTTCGCCAATGCTTTGCCGGCTTAGGGGCTGGTGGCCTCTGCTTGGAGATGAGGCGTGCCAACTCCTTGGAAGTCTCCCGCGCTTGGTGACAGCTTTAGCATCTCATCTGCTACCGGTCCAAACATATGCCCCAGTGTTACAGGTGCATCAGCAATGAGGCCTTGTCCTTGTCAGGCATTCAGGCCTGAGAAATCCAGAGCTGCCTTCTTGCCTCCATCAATGTGGCCATGCTCCTGCCCAATGCCTGCCCATTGTACTTAGGGGGGGGGGGGGGGGGGGGGGGAGGAGGGGGGGGGGGGGGGGGGCCTTGTCATAAGATAGGGCATTTAGGCTCATCCTCCATGGACCAAAACTGTGGTAGCTAGTTTGATATCAGGGCAGTGAGCTCCGCTGACAGGGAAGGATTTACTGCAGGAGCCAAAACATCAGATTCCACATAGTCAGGCAGGAAAAAGTATTCTTGGGTGTCCAGATCCCCAGAAGCAGGGTGTCCTCCTGCGCTGGCTTGGGGTCAGCCAGTGGTACTTGAACCATGGGGACTGAGACAAGGGGAGGGTGCACGTAGTAACTCCGTCAAAAGGACTGCTGCTGGTTCATTGCTTTGTAAAATTTCTCCATTTTCCCCACAACCCCGGTCAGAAAGCCTGCTATTGCAGTTTCTGTCCCTCTTCCTGGCAGAGGAGAGGGAAAGGATCTAGAGGGGCATAGACTCTTCATCCTGCTCCTACCCTTAGAGCAGTGGTATTCAATTACAAACTCTGGCGGGCCAGATAAGGCAATGTCCAAACCCTGGGGGGGGGGCCACAGGGTGCCAGGATGTGCTTACACCCCCCCCGTGTCACACCACGGTCCTACACAAATGACCCCCCCCCCCCCCCCCCCCCCCGCCCCGTCAGGCTGTGATGCAACACGTGGTTGCACCAATCAACTTGTGTCAGAAACGTGGTTACTTGCAATGTCTGATCGCCCTTGTTGATGAACGTTACAGACTAGCGGGAAAACAAATATTATGTTTTCCTAACAATATTGATAAAAGGATTGTGCAAACAAATTTATTTATACACAATCCATGAAATGACAATGCTATTAAAACAACAAATAATTATACAAATCCCATTGTAGTGCTATTAAAAGAGTATGTTATTCTTTTGAATTTTATAAAAACTAGAAATGTTGACGCTCACACAGTAATTGTTTTCAGAAATTGACTGCACAGCAAGCATTTAGGTTAACTAATGAAATCGCCCCCCACCCCCTCACCTACCGCTCCCCCCATTAAAAACGTGCACATCCCCTGGTCCTCAGCCGCACACATCAGACCAATTGGAACACACACACACACACACACACACACACACCACACACACACACACACACACACACACACACACACACACACACACACACACACACACACACACACACACACACACACACACACACACACACACACACACACAGAGTGACTTGCCAACGGGACCAATCACAGGGCAGACGCAGACACGCACTACACGACTGATACAGCGGGAAGGCCCAATCACAGGTAAGACAAAGAACATGCCCCTGACATCACCGTGTTATAACTCCAGTGTGTTTAAATGAAAGGTTTCTAACAAATACATGGCATGACAGTAAACAGGGAAAATAAACTTAAGCGCATAGCCAACGTCTCATCTTTAAGAGGCGTCCCCTATAATTGATACAGCATAACTTAATACCATACCGAAAGCTAAATACATTTCTAACGTATTGAAGTTAAATAAATGCAAAAATTTATTTTCCTGTTCCAATCACACGCAGAACAATTCCCAGCTAAATCTAGCAAAACTATAGCAATTTGCAATACTATTAATATATGTAAAACTAATATTCCAGAATACTAGGTTGTGAATTTACTTTGCTCCACTGAATTAACAATAAAGCAGAGAATGTCAAATTTCAAAGCATACACTTTTTCTCGTGTGTATTTCAAGCAAAAACTACAACGTTTTTTTTTTTTTTTTCCGTTCTTGTAGTTTCTTCGCAATAAACAGTGGCAAATGACACATTTTCTTAAGGTAACAGCATTACTGAGGTTGATTTTATTTTGTAATTACTTAATTGTTTTAGCGGTGCACGCAAGTGAACTTAAATAAACTCTTCAAAAACTAAATGTGGAAAAGAGGGCGTTGTAAAATTCATTGTTTTGGTTTTCGTTTATTACTCTCTTCATAACAGAAAATAGGATCCCAACAAAACGTTGATCATTATGCTTAAAATTTTTGTTAGAATATTCAGATATTTTTTTTTTTGCTTAGTAAAGAAAATATTACGCGACTTTTCATATGGCACCACTACTACAGCTCATGTGTTCCTGTATTAGGGTTATTCAATAAAGTGGCAGTGGCGGGGGCGGTGGCGGGGGCGAGGGCGGGGACTGGGTTATATATTTCATGGCATAGCCTACCAATGCCTGTTTGTGCCACTGTGTAATGTATTTTATTTCTGATGAGAAATGTTCAAGCTTTACAGTTATGCCCTAGTTGAAGTGGCACAACCAGCTATCAATGTGATTTAACCCTTAGCATGAGAGATCATATTCAATAAGTAACGGCGAATAAGTAACTAATTTAAGCATTGAATCGGAAGTGCCCGGCTGGCAGCAGTGGGAGCATATGGCATTGGCATATTAGGCTCAGAAAACAAAACAGCACATTAACCAAATGCTGCTTTATATTGCTTTGAAGAAACGCTATTAAGGAGCTTTAGTTAAATTTAGCACGACAGTGTGCATTGCACAGTGGGCATGCATACTAGGCAAACTGCAACTGGTAGAGAAATTCTCGCGAATAAGCAACATAGTCTGCAGTAAATAAAATGCACGGACACAATTGCTCTATATTATAAGCGTAATTCAAAAGTCGTCTTCGTTTTATTAATGTGCATTATCAGGACTGCGGGTATAACTTTATACGGCACAGTTTGACCAAGAGTGGTGCTGCAATGTTGGTACTGTACGCGAAGGCTTCATATAAAGTGTATGACCCTGTGATTTAAAGATAAAAATGAATTATTGAACATAACACTATTAATACCTAAAATCAAACTTAATACTTTGTACTTGCTTTAAAATGTGTCCGTTTGCGAACGTAGAACGGCTATGAAATGAATTTCAGCCAATAGCAACCGAGATAATCTGCATAAGAGGTTCATGGGAAAATCCAGACATTTGTATTTTACAAACAAAACAAAAACCGAAACAATAGTTTAGTTGAACACAAGATATATTTGTTTCACATTCTTCTGACTAGTGAAATAACAAATAAGGGTTATTTAAAAAAAAATAAATTAAAAATTAATAAATAAATAAATAAAATAACATCACCACAACTTTGTTAGCTACATTTTGCTTGTGGTATATATTCTTTGTGAAAAATTCAGGCGTATGGATGTGAGGGCGAACTGGCTGTGACATCTGTAACTCCCCATTGATCGCTAAGGTTGATTCGGCTGATCTGGCTAGGCGGGTGTCCCCTTCTTCCCTCATCACTCCATGTGCGTCCCTCCCGAAGCTCTGCGCTCGGTCGAAGAGGATTCCGCCACGGGTATACGAGTAGCTGCTCCCCTGCTAGAACCTCCAAACAAGCTCAAGGTCCATCTGTAGGAGAGTCAAGCTCCGAGAGTTCACACACATCTAAATACGGCACTGCACGTGGCAGCCTGCCTTACTTTTCATGCCCTTTAAATACCTCAAAAAACATCTTTTGTCAATTAAAGATATCATTATTACACATATTTTTTATATGTATATCTTGTTGAACAAAAATATATACTATAGTATATACTATAGTTAGACTGGTAACATATTATGGAGGATATTCCATAATAAATAAAGAAATAAAGAAATACATGTATTTATTTATTTCTCTATTTAGTTATTTATTCGTTTATTTCTATGTTTTTATTTATTTATTTCAGTTTTGCCACTTGCTTTTTACATTTCAGTCTGTCCATTTACGTTTCAGCATTGACATTTCCTTTTCTATTTTGCTATTTACATTTTGATGTGACGCTGCTATTTCTTTTTACATTTCACTCTGCCAAAACTACTCATGTCAATCACAGTCTGAGGTGGTCTCGAGTACGGTATTAAACACTGCAGAGTGTGAACGCAAACTGTATTTTGGATTTACAAGCCAAAATGTTATTAGGTAATAAGTATGGTAACCATTGGAGGAGCCTGGAGGACGCTGTGTGCTAGTGACTAGAAATATCAAATGAAAAGGTGAATCCTTTCTCTGTACTGTAGAGGGCTACCCAAACTGCTGAATGCAGTGGTATTGTACCGCTATGTAGATTTCTGCTTGAATAAAAAAAAAAAAAACCTACTCTCCTTAACACAATTAAAGTTAGAGACTTAGAAGTTTTGTTACAAGAAGGTAAAAAACCTACAGAAGATGTCAGTTGTATGGTCTTTCGAACATTCTATTAAAAAGTCAACCCACTGTGCAGAATTCTGATAACCTCAAAACTAGGCAAGTTATACATCTGTGGAAAGTGGTTTGTGATATCTCTTATATCACACATCATGTTTTTCAATATTTTTATAGGTAGAATAAATATTTGAATAATTATGCATGTGCTCTGACATTAAGTGTTATTTAACACATTATGAATAATAATAATAATAATAATAATAATAATAATAATAATAATAATAATAATAATAATAATACAAATTTTCCTTATTTTCTACCTGCTAATAATATATTATAGTTCGGAAAGTTGCTATACTCAATGAACTTAGCGACTGTGTTCACCAAGTCTCCTCCCACTAGTACTAGGCTGTTACAGTTTTTTAGTTTTCTATAAATCTTCCTTTCTCAGTCTCTTGTGATCTCCCTTTCCAAGTCAACAGACACACTCCCTAAAAATGGAAAAATAGCAATACAGCACTAATGCAAATACATAATATTGTATTCCTTATTGACCACCTTGCTATAGCAATATAAAGCATCTCGACTCTCTCCAAACACAGAATATTGTATTTATTATATAGATTTACCTTCCAAAAATCAGGCTGACACAGGTAAATTAGTAGGTTAGGCTGAGGGGGGTTAAGAGGGCACAGAGAAATCCTGAGAATGAAAATTCCAGTCGTTATTTACCAGTCAAAAACACACATTACAAGTTAGTGGATTCAACTTTAACTTTACGGTTTGTTTATTTATTTATCTATTTATTTATTGAAAACTTGGACTTGTTGGTCATATTTATTTATTCTATTTATTTATTGAAAAACGTTGCTCATGATAATAATAATAATAATAATAATAATAATAATATGCTGGGTACAGGAGGCACATTATTGTTGCTCCCTACGAGCGCAAGGGATTCCTTTTTGCTTTAATCTTCCTTCTTGCCCCCCTCATCATTACCTTAAACAATACTGTTCAGCATCTTACTGAATGGGTTAACCTCTGAAGCATTATCACACGAGAAAGGGTGGGCTGTACTGATACAACTGAGGCATGAGGTGCAGCGCAGCCTTCAACCACCTGAGCGAGAAGTGGCTTGGATCAATACAAGTGTCTTATAAAATATCTTAAAATGACTATTAGAATATTAGATGGGCTGCACTACAGTGATGTACAAGATTATAATTGCTGTTAGGATTTGTTGTCTAAAAAATGCATTATATTATATGTAATACGATGATTGTTATTGTTCAATACAAAATATACATACAAAATTATTTGTCCCAGGGACCCTGATCATGTGGCACCTTCAAATTATTTTTTTAAGGAAGCCTGGTGTGTGCATGTTCATTTCATTTATGACATGTACCTGGAACCTTTATAGTTAAAACGTTATAGCTACAAATCTAATAACACTAAATAAATAAATAAATAAATAAAACAGGCGAAAATAGCTCAGACCCTAATGGTGATGGACTGGCTAAAACATTTTGTACAATGCTATATATAGAATAAAGACATATTTTTTTAAGAGTGTAGCAATTAACCTGTTCCCATGCAGCATCCTGCCTGTAGTACCAGTCAATGTAAGACATGCATCATTAAGAAATACCACATGTGTTAATTCCACTAGGGGCAGAGTGTTACAGGTTAATAGTTACACTTGGATGTGCCAAATACACTAAGAGATTAGATATGGTTCTGTAAGGTCTATTGAGTCTTTCAACTTCTGAGATTTAAAAAAGCCACCAGAATGTGATGACTGAAATAGAAAAAAAAACAAACTATATAATCAAAGTGAATCGAAACAAGGAGAATTATACATTAGTTAAGATAACTGTGGTATATAATTACCAAGCTTCTCTTTAATGCTAAACATTATATTTCCATGTGAAAGCATGCCTGCTTTCTTGCTGCAAATACTTTGTAATAACCTTTAGCAATGCATGAAAAAACTCAACAGGCATTGAAAAATGATTGAGATCATCACAGTACTGTTCAGGCACTTACAGTGTCCAGAGCTGATTAAATTGTTTCACTTCTTACTGTGGACTGACTGATTCATCTGCTTGAAAAAAAAAAATATTGGTTAGATGTCAATTCATATGGTGTAATAACAGTAATGTGCTCAACTTACCTTGGTAACCTGAGAAACATCAGAACCTCTAAGTGCCAACCCAAGAACCAAAATGACACAACTCAAATATCCATTTTCTGGATGTAATAATGGGTAAGCTAACTGAGAAAATGAACAAGCTGTGAACAAAATTATGGAAGCTGTTGCTTACATATATTATAAAACTGATGTGAAAACACAACTGTTTCATTTTCTGTAAATAGAATTTTGTGATCTGGATTAGTACTCATCACTCTGATATATGACACTCAGATACACACCAGCCGCGTTTTACCGGCCTTGTATTCAACAAATCAATTGTGTGTGTGTGTGTAACAAATTAATGCATCTTTGTCCGTTTATTTGCCATTCCACCCCCCCAACCCATTGACTACTGTGATGTCAGACGGTATACAAATTTGACAGCCGGAGTTTTTAATCTATGCGCCACGTATGCTGGCCAGTCACTTTTCATTGGTCAGTTGCCCTAGTTAAGGTGTGTGCAGCTCCAGAATCAGATCAGCGTTAAAGATCAGTGGAGCCTGATGCAGATCCTTGTAGTAAAACATCATCTCATGATCCGGCTCCAGTGAACTCAGTACTGATCCCATTTTTTTTTCCATTGACTTCTATACTGACTAGTGATTATACCAATAAATTATCATGAAATAAAAGTTTTAGTATTGCTGCAATGTGAGGGGGACATGTTCCCCGCGTCCCCCATGTAAATTACATCTAAGGTGCAGTGTGGCAAAGTGCCCATCCCTGTGTGTATTTTGTGTTATATGTTGTGTGTTAATGTTGGTGTATAGTCATTGGTACACGGGATATAAACGGGTCTATGTAACACAAGTGTTTAAAATGTATACTTGTATTTAGGCACAAGGATTGCACAGCACTTCACATGCAAGTAAAAAGTAATAATATATGATCACGGGGAATTGCACTTTATTAATTCACATGCAATTGTATCGCGTCTCCAATTGAATGATTGATTAGCAATCGAATCTCGGTACAGCTGCATAAAAGCAGCAAGTTTTCACTCACTCGGGGTTGTGTGTTCGATGAGTGGAGAACGGGATTGGAGACGGAGGTAATTGTAATAGTATTAAGTAAAATAGAAGTTCACCATGTCTTGTTTAGTGTTAGTCCATTTTGTTCGTCTGTTTATTTTGGCTACCAGTACCATTTATTTTCTGACTGTCTGTTTATTTAATAAATGTCAGAAAAGAAATGGTTGTAAGGCAAACAAAAACACAGGACATGTTCTTTATTTTGCTCTTATTTGACTTATCTGCTAATGATTTTACTGTACTTTATAATTGCTCTTGTCTGTATTGTGATATATTATATGCTACTTTGTAATGTGATACTTTGTGCTGTGATATTTTGTAACAATTGTAAGTCTCCCTGGATAAGGGCGTCTGCTAAGAAATAAATCATATATGGATAAATTGTTTTGTAATCAGAATTTGTCACATTATTACTGTATGTTATTTACTCAGCTGTATTGTGACAGATTTCATGATGCCTATAAAATGCATTCAGTATTTACTAACATGATTAAGTCTTATTAGTATGGATATTTCAATATGTATTTGATTTTACCTAGCACACAATGCAATCTGTACCATATGCCAATTATGCAAACTAAGGAGAAAACAGATCAATTTGGGCAATAGGAAATCTCACATTCATAGAATAGATATCTATAAATATCTACAGAAAGCTACAGGCTTATTGAAAAATGGCAAAAATCCTGCTCATTTTTCTCAGGGATTAAAAGCTTGTCAGCCATTGTCTCCCAACTACATCAAACCAAAAACTGAAATCTCAGAAGTTGCTTCTGTAAAATCCAAAGCCCCCGTTGACAGTGAAGGGGTTGGCGAAGTGTTGTGGTCAAGATGTGATTGCAAAAGTGTTTTTTGATTGGAAAACTACAGAATGATGTCATACACTGTAGTCTTACAAAGTTATTAGAGGATTTGAGTTGATCTCAAAAGACCTCCACTAACAATTGAAGAGCTAGGCTACCAGAGGCATGTCACTATAATTCACCAGCCTGATTTTTCAAGTTTAGTCAAGTATTAATCCAGCAGATTTGATTAATCTTATTAATTTACCTTCTGGAAACTTATATGACTTCTGAGACTGACCATTCCCCACCAGTCTCGTATTAATACAAGTATTAATCCGTGAAAAAACAAATCTTTTTTTTTTTTTTTTAATAATTTTTTTAAGTAGTATTCAAAACTGGTTTCATGGCTTAAATTTGTTTTATTTTAAAGTGAAAGGCCTTTTTGCATTATTCAGACACAAACCATTTTAGGTGTGTTTTAATTTATAAAGATGTATTATATTGTGTTTGGTTCTTCAGGCAGGTACTTAAATCAATGCCAAAGCCCAGAGCAACAGTAAGACCAACCACTGATAGTTGGAAGAGGCATTTTAATTTAAAATAAATAAATAAATAAAAAGCCACGCAAAGTACCTGAGCCAACAAGGGACTCTGTTTGCTTAAGAAACCAAACAGGGATATTAGGAGGAGGGCTTGAGAGAAAATATCTGTATTAAAAAATAAGTAAGTAAATAAATAAATAAATAAATACTTTCCCCATTACAAAAATTCAATTAATTGCCTGCAAAGCACAAGGACCTCTCGTTCATGTGTTGGTTTGTTACCTTTGTATATTATTCAAATCCTTTGCATAATATCCAATGAACAATGATATATAAGTAATCACTGGATATGCAAATTGCACCACTTTCTGATTTGCTGTTTGTACATTTAAAGGTACAATTTGCAATTCATCAAATACATAGGCATTCTCTTTTAGCTAATTACTCCTCCAAAAGCTCTCCATCTTTTCTTGTTCGAGTGGTTTCTTCCGAGTGGTATATATATATTCATATGAGCTTAACATGCAGCCTACAGCACTTAGTATTCCCAGGTGGTCTCCCATCCAAATACTAACCAAGCCCAACATTGCTTTGCTTAAGCATCGCATGGTAAGTTCGATTTGAAGAGCTTTTTGCCGTTGGAGACGTTGCCCAGGGTCACTACAAGGAAGTAGCTCTTCTTGACCCCCTGTTCTGAGTGGTCATTCACACCATTGATCAAGAAATAATAAGTAATAATCCGCATCTAGTGCTTCCTTCCTCGGGATGGTTTCCCTTTCAATTGGACTGTGTGCTGCATGATCATTTTATGGAAATGTAATTGTCAGTATATTTATTTTACATCTCAGTTAAAGGCTACAATTTCAAGCTGATTTAATGTCCAAAGTATGCATCAAGTGTTTGTGGACCCTTTTATGAATAGCAAAGTCTAATTTACACTACATTTTAGCACTATAAATACACTATGTTTAACAATATAAAACTAATGAATTACACATTAACTGTTTCTTCCTACAAATGCATTGTTTCCTAACAGTTGTATTCTTTTCAGCTGTTTTGTGTGAGTGTGTGTGTGTGTGTGTGTGTGTGTGTGTGTGTTATTTTGCTATTCAGAAGATAATCTGAACACGTCTCTCCTCCACATTACTATAGTACAAGACAATCACAATTGGATGGTTTTCATTGAAATCTCTCATCTCACAGCCCTACTTGTGTTCAGAGTGATTGTCTCATGTTCTCCTTCCAAGTGATTGCAAGGTCACAGCCAAAGCATCTAAGTTCTAATGGTAGTTATGCTTTCCTAAGGCATCATTTTTCATTTTGTAGAGCCAGGAATATGATAACAAAATTGAAAATAGGCGAGTGGGATTTAGATAAGGATTCACTATATCTTGGCGTTTGTTTCTTGTTGCTGTTGAATCATTCAATATTCTCTATTTATATGGGGTTCCTTGGTTGCATTACCTCATCCTTGGGAGATTTTTGATGATATTGTACCTTCCTGTTGACAGGTTTATTATCCAGTTCTTTGGAGAGTCTACTATCTTTAGAATTGTTGTTGCACACATAGTATTATCCTGCTACTGTGCTCTGATTTCTGTTTGTCAAGGGGCCAAGCTGTCACAAATGCTGCATAACACTACTGCACATATCTATTCAAAAAGACAGAGGGGTGACATTAATCATTTTGACATTAAAGCCCAAGACCTGAGAAGAATTGTCTAGGGCTGGCAGCAAAACCATATCTGCAACCAAAAAACACAATTTTAGCACTGAGCTAAAAAAACAGTTCTACTAACTCAGGCAGAAAACGTTCCATGACCTACAGCTTTGGCCAAAGGTTTTGCATCACCCTATAGCATGAACTAATTTTGCTTCGTAAAATCAAAACCAGTGCAAAACTTTTGCCCATTAGCTATAGAATCTGTCATTTTATGGACTCCCCTGTTTGTCTTTCAGTGTGTACAGATTGCACTTTCTTGATGAATACTTTTCACCTCGCTGCTCCTCATCACTCTTGACATTTCATTCTGTTGATAACACATTTTGATTGTTTGACATTCACCTTCTGGATAACATAAGAACATAAGAACATAAGAAAGTTTACAAACGAGAGGAGGCCATTCTTGCTCGTTTGGTTGTTAGTAGCTTATTGATCCCAAAATCTCATCAAGGAGCTTCTTGAAGGATCCCAGGGTGTCAGCTTCAACAACATTACTGGGCAGTTGATTCCAGACCCTCACAATTCTCTGTGTAAAAAAGTGTCTCCTATTTTCTGTTCTGAATGCCCCTTTGTCTAATCTCCATTTGTGACCCCTGGTCCTTGTTTCTTTTTTCAGGCTGAAAAAGTCCCTTGGGTCGACACTGTCAATACCTTTTAGAATTTTGAATGCTTGAATTAGGTCGCCATGTAGTCTTCTTTGTTCAAGACTGAACAGATTCAATTCTTTTAGCCTGTCTGCATATGACATGCCTTTTAAGCCCGGAATAATTCTGGTCGCTCTTCTTTGCACTCTTTCTAGAGCAGCAATATCTTTTTTATAGCGAGGTGACCAGAACTGCACACAATATTCAAGATGAGGTCTTACTAGTGCATTGTACAGTTTTAACATTACTTCCCTTGATTTAAATTCAACACTTTTCACAATGTATCCAAGCATCTTGTTAGCCTTTTTTATAGCTTCCCCACATTGTCTAGATGAAGACATTTCTGAGTCAACAAAAACTCCTAGGTCTTTTTCATAGATTCCTTCTCCAATTTCAGTGTCTCCCATATGATATTTATAATGTACTTTTTTATTTCCTGTGTGCAGTACCTTACACTTTTCTATATTAAATGTCATTTGCCATGTGTCTGCCCAGTTCTGAATCTTGTCTAGATCATTTTGAATGACCTTTGCTGCTGCAACAGTGTTTGCCACTCCTCCTACTTTTGTGTCTTCTGCAAATTTAACAAGTTTGCTTACTATACCAGAATCTAAATCATTAATGTAGATTAGGAATAGCAGAGGACCTAATACTGATCCCTGTGGTACACCGCTGGTTACCACACTCCATTCTGAGGTTTTTCCTCTAATCAGTACTTTCTGTTTTCTACATGTTAACCACTCCCTAATCCATGTACATGTGTTTCCTTGAATCCCAACTGCGTTCAGTTTGAGAATTAATCTTTTATGCGGGACTTTGTCAAAAGCTTTCTGGAAATCTAAATAAACCATGTCATATGCTTTGCAATTATCCATTATCGATGTTGCATCCTCAAAAAAATCAAGCAAGGTAGTTAGACACGATCTCCCTTTCCTAAAACCATGTTGACTGTCTCCCAGGACCCTGTTACCATATAGGTAATTTTCCATTTTGGATCTTATTATAGTTTCCATAAGTTTGCATATAATAGAAGTCAGGCTTACTGGTCTGTAGTTACCTGGTTCAGTTTTGTTTCCCTTTTTGTGGATCGGTATTACGTTTGCAATTTTCCAGTCTGTCTGTACCACCCCTGTGTCAAGAGACTGCTGCATGATCTTGGTTAGCGGTTTGTAAATAACTTCTTTCATTTCTTTGAGTACTACTGGGAGGATCTCATCCGGCCCAGGGGATTTGTTTATTTTAAGAGCTCCTAGTCCCTTTAACACTTCTGCCTCAGTTATGCTAAAGTTATTTAAAACTGGATAGGAACTGGATGACATGTGGGGCATGTTGTCAGTATCTTCCTTTGTAAAAACTTGTGAAAAGTAATCATTTAACATATTTGCTATTTTTTTTTCTTCCTCTACGATTTTGCCATTTGTATCTCTTAAACATTTAATCTCCTCTTTGAATGTTCTCTTGCTGTTGTAATATTGGAAAAACATTTTGGAATTGGTTTTAGCTCCCTTAGCAATGTTCATTTCTATTTCTCTCTTGGCCTTTCTAACTTCCTTTTTGACTTGCGTTTGCAGTTCTGTGTACTCTTTCTGCGTACTTTCTTTTTGGTCCTTTTTTAATGCTCTGTAAAGTGCCTTTTTTCGCTGAATATTTTTTTTAATTGATCTATTAAACCATTTTGGCAATTTAGTTTTACATTTAGATTTGTCTACTTTAGGGATATAATTGTTTTGCGCCTCTAGTACTACATTTTTGAAGAACAACCATCCTTCTTCTGTGGGTGTTTTCTCTATTTTACTCCAATCTACTTCTGTTAGTCTCTGTTTCATACCTTCATAGTTTGCTTTTCTAAAATTGTAAACCTTAGCTTTAGTCATTACTTTTGGGGTTTTAAAAAACACTTCAAATGAGACCATGTTGTGGTCTGAGTTTGCCAGTGGTTCTCTGACCTCTGTTTTAGTTATTCTATCTTCGTTATTTGAAAAGACTAAATCAAGGCATGCCTCCCCTCTAGTCGGTGCCTTGACAAATTGTGTTAGGAAGCAGTCATTTGTCATTTCCACCATTTCTATTTCATCCTTCGTGCTACCCACCGGGTTTTCCCATTTTATTTGGGGGAAGTTGAAATCCCCCATTAGTATGGCTTCTCCTTTGCTACACGCATTTCTAATGTCATTGTATAACAGATTATTTTGCTCACCGTCTGAATCTGGTGGTCTATAGCATGCTCCTATTATTATGCCCTTTGAATTTTTGTCCGTTATTCTGACCCATATTGATTCGGTTTTATTTTCTTTGTCCAGGTTTAACACCTGGGCTTCAAGACTGTTTCTTATGTATAGCGCTACCCCTCCTCCTCTTCTGTCCTGCCTGTCTTTCCTATACAGTGTATACCCACAAATATTATATTCGTCCCCATCACTCTCAGACAACCACGTTTCTGTAACACCTATCACATCATAGTTACCTGTTAGTGCAGTAGCTTCAAGTTCTAGAATTTTGTTTCTGATACTTCTAGCATTTAGATAAATACATTTAATGGTTGTCTTACCTGAGTTGTTGTTCTTGTTTTGATGCGGTCTCCCTTCTGTTTTTTTGTTGATTTCTCCCCCCTTCCTTTCTAGTTTAAATGCTTCTGAACCTGCTTGAGGATCTTTTCTCCAAGTAGACTGGTTCCCTTGTTATTTAAGTGCAGTCCATCCCGTCTATACAGATAGTCCTCGTTGTAGAATGTACTCCAATGATCAAGATAGGTGAAGCCTTCCCGTGTGCACCACGTCTTCAGCCATGCGTTTTGATTAATTATTTCCAGCTGTCCATATGGTCCTTTGCAAGGTGCCGGTAGTATACCAGAAAATACCACAGTTTTGGTTTTCTCTTTTAATTTCCTTCCTAGCTCTCTGAATTTGTTTTGCAGGGATTTTGGTCTGTCTCTTCCAATGTTGTTTGTACCGATGTGGACGACTTCTACCGGGTCGTCTCCTGTTCGTTCTAGTTTCTCAGTGATGTGCTTGACCGAGGCTCCCGGAAGGCAGCACACTGTTGTAGTAAGGGGGTCCAAACTGCAAATTGAACTTGCTGTGTTTCTCAATATGGAGTCCCCAACAATCATGACCTCCCTTCTTTTTGCTGTCTGGTCACCACTGTCAATGGGGTCTTGGATGTTGTTCCTTTCATTCTCTTGTTGTTGGTTCTGCTCATCAAAATTCTGCAGTGACTCAAATTTGTTGGTTGTTTTGATTTCTGGTGGTTGTGTTTGACGAAGTTTCTTTTTTTCCCTGCTTCTGCCTACCTGAACCCAGCTGTTCTGACCTTCTATCTCCCTGGTGGCTTTCAGTCTGTTAGGGGTGATGCAGACTTCCATGAATTGTGGGTGTCCCAGTTCCTCAAGATCCTGTTGCTGTCTCACTTCTTCCAGCTCCATTTCTAGCATACTTACTAGTTTATGTAAATCCTGGATCACGCGACACTTTACGCACACTTGGTTTAGCTCTGCTGGGTTTTCTCGGATTTCCCACATCAAGCAGGTGTCACAGATTACTGGCTTGAAGACCATGTTGAGGGTTTTTTTTTTTAAGTTTTGTTTCTTCTGCAGCTGTCAGCCTGCTTTCAAACTGCTTCTAAACTGCTCTGTACTTTTCCACGCCTGTACTTCTCCCACTCACTGTCGCTTCCACTCGCTGTCGCTGCAATGTACTGTTCACAGCTTAGTCTTATATATCTGTATCTACTTAGAAATCACTTCCTCCAGATAACTGAGAGGATTCATTTTGTTTACAATTGGGTTTATCTGTCAAGAGTGTTCTTTTAATGTCTGGTTTTTTTAAACCACTTGGAGAGTTGCCGGCTCCCTCTGGAGGTACAGATACTTCACTGCAGCATCACAGCTACAATATTGGATCACTCGATTAATGTAAACTGAGTACAAGCAATTATACTTATCTCCAGTGTTTAAACAAACACAGCTGGTCAAATCATATCAGATTATACTTCACTCTAAAAATAACTTCCATTAATTGACATAAAACCTGCTGTTGAAATGCAGGAAGTTTGACTTGTGTTCCTGCTGAATTCCTAAAGAAACATGAGCATGTAAATCACGCTGTCATCATTAACCAATCTGAGCCGGCCAGTGCACAGCATTTCATTCTCAAGTAGATTTTTATTTATGTGTATAAGTGCTTATTTCACAATACTGTAGAAAACCACACGTATCTCCTGATTTGAGAGCCTTGGGTTTAATAATGCAATCAACAAACTAATGGAAAAGCCTACAGCAAATTTCGAAACATATATTAACTCTGATTCATTTGAGAATGATTTTACAGGGTAATTTTCTGAAGTGGAATAAATTAATCTAATTTTTATTCTTCAATAGGTACAGTATTGGGAGGACAATAGAGGGACTCCCAACATACAGTACATAATGAAATGTTTTATAGTCATACAGCATTGTTACTAAGTGAATCATGTTTAGGTTACCACTGAACTTGTGAGACGGATTGCTCATTAAAATCCTTAACACATTTTTAAACAGGAAACCGTTATCTATTCAGGGATGCCAAGGTATTTAATGAGAAGCAGTCTGAGTGAAGTTATCCGGCAACAAACTCCCCATACTGCTTACCTGGAAAAAGGAGAACATTTCAGGGTACCTTCTATGGTGAGATGTCTTGCTCATTAAAATATTTAGTATATTTTTAAAGAGATGATGATCTAGTCAGGGATGCCAAGATACTTACAAGTAAAGAGTCTTGAGTAAGGAAAAATGGGCAATACAATCTCTACCCCTAGTCTTGCTGTGAATCATTTGCATAATTTGTGCCGGTACTTTATTTCTATTTGAAATGAATAGCACAAGCTGTTTCCACCATTACAACAGATGGAAGCAGAGGATAAAGTGGGCCGGTATGCATACCGATAAGTTGACCAGCCGTTACAATTGATTTATAGTTTTGCCTGAAAAGAATGCTAATAATTAAAAAAAAAAAAACTGGCTGGTATTCTTTTTTAATTAAGTTTTTTTTAACTGTATTCTCCTTTGACTTTTATTTTGGTGACAGGAGCTTGCTATAAACCACATTTGCACACAGTTAGGTTTCATTTTTTATGTTTCTTTAAAAACACAACACAAATTCCCTGGAACTTATAAAATACTTTTCTTCTATTTATTTCATATCTCTTGCTTGTAACACATTAATTACAGCAGAGTTAGAGTGCTGATTTAGGGTAAAACATCTTGCTTGTTTGGTTATTAGTAGCTTATTGATCCCAGAATCTCATCAAACAGCTTCTTGAAGGATCCCAGGGTGTCAGATTCAATAACATTACTGGGGAGTTGGTTCTAGACCCTCACAATTCTTTGTGTAAAAAAGTGCCTTCTATTTTCTGTTCTGAATGCCCCTTTATCTAATCTCCATTTGTGACCCCTGGTCCTTGTTTCTTTTCTCAGGTAGAAAAAGTCCATTGGGTCGAGATTGTCAATACCTTTTCGAATTTTGAATGCTTGAATCAGATCACCGCGTAGTCTTCTTTGTTCAAGACTGAATAGATTCAATTCTTTGAGCCTGTCTGCATAATTCCAGAATAATTCTGGTCGCTCTTCTTGCACTCTTTCTGGAGCTGCAATACCCTTTTTGAAGCGAGGTGACCAGAACTGAACACAATATTCTAGATGAGGTCTTACTAATGCATTGTACAGTTGTAACATTACTTCCCTTGATCTAAATTCAATACTTTTCACAATATAGCCGAGCATCATTTTGACCTTTTTTATAGCTTCCTCACATTGTCTAGATGAAGACATTTCTGAGTACATAAACTCCTAGGTCTTATTCATAGATTCCTTCTTCAATTTCAATATCTCCCATATGATATTTATAATGCACATTGTTATTGCCTGCGTGCAGTGCCTTACACTTTTCTCTATTAAATGTCATTTGCCATGTGTCTGTCCAGTTCTGAATCTTGTCTAGACCATTTTGAATGACCTTTGCTGCTGCAACGGTGTTTGCCACTCCTATTTTTGTGTCATCTGCAAATTTAACAAGTTTGCTTGCTATTCCAGAATCTAAGTCATTAATGTAGATTAGGAATAGCAGAGGACCTAATACTGATCTCTATGGTACTCCATTGGTTACTTCGCTCCATTTTGAGGTTTCTCCTCTAATCAGTACTTTCTGTTTTCTACATGTTAACCACTCCCTAATCCATGTGCATGCATTTCCTTAAATATCTACTGTGTTCAGTTTGAGAATGAATCTTTTATGCAGGACTTTGTCAAAAGCTTTCTGGAAATCTAAATAAACCATGTCATATGCTTTGCAATTATCCATTATTGATGTTGCATCCTCAAAAAAATCAAGCGGGTTAGTTAGACACAATCTCTCTTTCCTAAGACCATGCTGACTGTCTCCCAGGATACTGTTACTATATAGATAATTTTCCATTTTGTTTCTTATTATAGTTTACATGTAATAGAAGTCATGCACTGCCAGGCTTCTGGTCATTTATTCTCTTTTGATGTGTTTCTTTTTTTTTTTATGTAGAAGCCCAAAAGTCTTTGATCAGGCTTTTATTTTTTTTATACCTTACAAATATAAGAAAATAAAATGTAGTAAGACCTTTATTTTCTAGCTTTGGATATAACTATAAAGGCTGGTTACACTGACCATGATTAGCACTAATCTTGGACTATGTAATGTTACCTCTAGCTTCTGGTCCTGTCTGATGAAAACATTTTACATACTGCATTGTGGGCTATTATATTACTCAGAATACTTTTCCATCTTTAAAGCAGGCTTACTAAAGTGTATCACAAACATCTAAAATGCTGAATGCCAACAGTAAATGTTATCAAATGTTAGGATTGTGAAATAGCATGAATTGCTGCATGACATTTGTTGTTCAAATCTTGATTTGTAGTTTGCAGTTGTATATATGTGCAATACATTGTTTGGTAGACCTGTTAGGCAATTTTTTATGCTAGTGTTTCTGCTATCTTCATGCCAGGAATAGATATGAGAACGAACATGCACTATTTATTAGCTAATGTTTTGATCCATACCACCAAACAATCTCGAGGCTACTGTACATTTTTATTCTGATTAATTCGATTTCAAAAAGTCTAGTGCTTACATAGGCTTGTGCTGTCTAAAAATTACAATAACTTCTAATTACTATAATCACTAATGGGTTATGCAATGACAATGTTCATAAGCTTATACAAATGTAATATTACACACTGGACTTTCAATGCATGTGTTTTTGTGTTGTTCTTGAAGCTAGGGTGTCCAGTTGTAGATCTGGAGTACTCAGTATTTGCTTAGCAAGCCATTTAGAGCTTGGTTAATTTCTGTGTCTAGGCATGCTTGTACACAAAGGATGCTAAATAAATCAAATTGGTATAGTGTGGTTTCAAATAATTCTAACACAGTTCTTAGTACTTCGCTCTTCCATACATAACACTAGGTTTGAAAACATTTTAATGAATAAACAGGCCACAGCTGAAAGCTCTTGTGCAAGTATGCAGAAATCCCTCAACTGACCTTCTGCAGATGCAGGCACAGCTGCTACTGGTAAAGGAAAACCCCAGAGGCAAGGCATCTTAGACCCCTCGAAGCAAGCTGTTGCAACCCTGGATACTGGCTAAAAAAACAACAGCTAAATAGGCTGAAACTGGACTGAAGGAAGGCCCTCAAATCTCTCTCTCTCTCTCTCTCTCTCTCTCTCTCTCTCTCTCTCTCTCTCTCTCTCTCTATATATATATATATATATATATATATATATATATATATATATATATATATAAGATATAAAAAAAGGCAGCTCTCTCTCTCTTCCCCCCCCCCTTTAACTTGAAGCCATGTGATGGTTTACTGGTGGGTCATTAAAACGTTGATTCACACGATATGATCGACCTCAGGAATTGATAGAAGACATGTGCTTATAACATGGAGAACAGTAACGAGATCCCCCTTGCGGAGGTGAGACCGAACCATTTGGTCTCCAAGACTGGGAAACAACCGATATTTCTCCCAAGGGGGATCTAGAGGAGAGAATGGGAAGATTTGGCCGGGGGTCCCCCTTGACTTGCGAGAACCTTCCTCGCAGTGGACAAATCTTTCGGCGGCTGGGCTTCTAAGTTTGGGAAGTGATCTTCACTCACCCCCAAAAGAGACCCCCGACACCTTGCAACTACACCACCAATGCTAAACAAATATGGATTATTATTATTATTATTATTATTATTATTATTATTATATATTATTATTATTATTTTATATTTTATTCATTTTAAACTAATCTCACCATTCAGTGGAGAGGAAAAAAAAAAAAAAACTTTTCTGGGAGGAAACCTCTGGTCCTGTCGGAGAGATGGCCCCCACTCTGGGCATACTAGCATTACTAGGAAGGGAGAAGGACTGATAATTTAGAACAGCAGAGATAGCCAAATAAGGCAGCAAGGCAAAGGGATTTCATAACTAGAGCATTGAAAGGAGATAAATAACTTCTGAGGAGGATTGCAATTACGGAACTGCAATGTCGGTAGTAATTGGTATGCGAAAGGCTAACCAGCCAGTTACATAGAAGGAGCGAGAATGGCAGCCCTGTATTCTTGAGCTGATGACGGTTGAAAAACAGGTTGACTGATAATAAAGGGACCAGAGGAAGGCTGCAATGACAATAGGAAATAGCTCAAGGAGGGCTGAGGATATAGACCGAGGGGAGAGATTTTGGATTTCCAAGGCCATGCACTGAAAAACCATTGACTGTGAAAATACAGCTAAGTCGATGGAGGAAGCATCAGTATGAAAAGAGAGATTGTGGAGGCAGATGTGAAATCATCGTAGAACACAGAACAGCCATTCTAGTGCCACAGGAGGGAGGTCTGCATCCTGATATCTTTCCCTGCTTCCGAAGAAACATTAATATTGGAGTTGAGATTTTTGCTGATGTAGAGAGAGCGAGAAGACACGAAATAAGTGTTCCAGAAGTGAAAGGAATTCTGTTTTGAAGTAGTGCGGCTGCTTGGAAAGGACTGAATGAGGGAATGAATACTTTCCGATTTTTCGGGTGGGGGGCTTGCTTCAAAGCGGCGGGTGTCTAATGTTATTCTGAGGAATTGTAGTGAGTGAACAGTGTTTTTTTTTTGTTTGTTTTTTTTCTGAGAGGGGAGCTCTGACTGTAGAGGAGTGGTCTTGTTTTGTAAATGCCACTACTGAGGGGGCAGGGGAGAGAGAGAAAGTCATTCAGTATTTGCAGTAGGAAGAGTGCACAATGTGTTGAGAAAAGATCTTGGGGCTGCTGCCGTAACGGAATGTTAAGTGAGTAGTAAAAAAAAAAAGAAAGAAAAGAAGTAATAATGATAATAATAATTGCCCCTTCCAACATATAAGAGATTGTGGAGGGAGGGATGTATGGGCATGACTTTGAATGAATCTGAAATGTCTGATTTGTAAGGACCTACTTAAATCGTAGAATAATCTTCAAAGAATTGCTGCTGAGTTGCGGACAAGACCTGAAAAATCGCAGAAAAGTAATAATGGGCCCTTATTAATACAGGTAATTTGAAAAATCCTGAGTAGACCCATTTGTATAAGAAATAAAAATGCTGAAAAAACATAAACACTCCAGTTTTACTTTCCGCCAGGTAATTTTTTGGATAATCAGACATTTTGCTGCAACTAAATTCCATTAATTAAAAAAAAAAAAAGTGACAGTTAAAATATGAAATTCAGAAGACTATAACTGCTGTAAAAATCAAGTCCATTCATTTCAGCTTTTTACATTTTATGTAAAAGTACTGTACTCGAGTACAGTATGTTGCATTGTCTGTCACTATCCCAGACAAAAGTCTATTTTAAAATTGGTCAGGCACTTGATGACAGCTTGTGACGCAATTGAATAATTTACCAGATTAAGAACAAGACTGTCCAAAAGAAATGATCTACCTCATTTGGGGTACAGCAATGATACGCAGTACATAATTATCTTTGTCATCTGTTGACTCGTCAAACACAATGCATACAGAATCATCTTTTTTCATACACTCTTTCAGCTCCTTTCTGTGTACTTCAGATACTTTGGGAAAGTAATCTTAGCGAAGCTTGTTAGCAGAAGGAAGAGCACCTGTGTTAGGAACGTTTTTCTGAATGAACTCCCTTAACACTGGGTTATCCAGTTTCTCCATCGGTATATATGTCACATTTCAAGCATCACGACTCTCGTTACTGCGATTAAACATAAATACGACAGTTGTCTGATGTTTTGCGTTTGGCATTATTGTGAGGATCAGAATTTACATCAATACTCTACTTAAGTGTTTGGTTTAAATACTACCAAAGCAGGCAATACTGTAATAATGGGGAAAAATGTGTGTGCAAACCTCAAAATGTATGCAAAATTGTGGACTGTGCAAAATAAGCTAATTAAAATCAAAATTGCAGTGGAAGCCTAATATTGCGAGATCCGCAATTTCCGCAATATCGCGAATGAAGTAGGGCCTTACCGATTAGGCTGATCCATGATTTTATGGAATGGATACCATCAGAAACAGAGATATAATGCAGAGAAAAATGGTCTCAGGAATGAGGGGGGAAGGGTCTAGGTCGGCCAGAGTGTCCTCGGCTCCCAGGGCACCAGCAACCCCTGTAGTCTGGCCAGGCGCCTGCAGACTGCTTGCCTGCTAGCTGCCCGGGAGATGCGTTGTCCTCCTATGCTGTAGCTCCTCGGTGGCTGCTTGGTGAATTCGCAGTGTGTAAAGAAGCGGGTGGCTTACGGCACACGTTTCGGAGGACAGCGTGTGTTCATCTTCACCACTCCCAAGTCAGCGGAGGGGTGGTAGCGGGGGAGCTGAGCCTAAATAATAATTGGGCATTTCAAATTGGGAGAAAATGACAAAAATAATTGGCAACGACTAAATTAAAAAATAAATAAATAAAAAATGTATTTATAAACAAAAATCTGTAGCTGCATAAATATTTAATTGGGCAGCCAGTTATATCCTTGGCAGAGAGAAAATGGTTCGTAGTGGCGGTTCTTGAAGTGGTGACGTGTCTTGGAATGAAGAGGAGGCAGCCTCGGGCGGGGATGAAGAGGCAGCGGCCTTGGGGCACAGGGATGAAAAGGCGGTGGTCTTTTTTTTTTCACAAAGTATAATAGACCTTTCGTCATTTTGTATCGTAGAGAAACAGTGGAATGTCCCATGAAATTATACAAGTGCTGTATGAGATGCAATCTCAGGAAAGTATTGCGTAGTGCATTTCATTTATGAAAGGTTACACTGCTCCAGGGCTTATGAATGTTTTATGCAACACAAATATTGCAAAACTACAAAATGCAGGTAGTCAGGAGTTACTATTATTGTTTTAAAATGGATAGACAGCCTCCATATACCCCCAGATTATGAAACAACCAATAAGTTGTGCTACAGAAAGTCCTATGCAAGTTTCGTAACAATTGGACAAGCAGTTCTCCACTATCTGCACATCAAGATTAGTTGTAACTATACATGAAGAGTGAGAGGTAGAAGAGCCTATGCTACATGGGCTAAATTAGGTGATTATTATGTTAGTTGATATAATAATTAATAATAATAATAATAATAATAATAATAATAATAATAATAATAATAATAATAATAAGATCTGGATCGGTTGGCCAGTCAATGCGAGCATTATCAAATGCTAGATGAGATTCTGCTTTTGGCTGAGAATGCTTTGTGGAATTGATTGCTGAATGAATTGCCTAGTCGAGGGCTGCAGAATGCATATGGAGCATTATAATATGAAAGGAGATGACATGAACACAAAATATTGGCAGCTGCAGCACCGGCAGGCATGGCGAAAGCAAGGACAGGATAATCAATCCCATGATTCAATACCGTGTAGCCATGATTTAATATACTATCCCTACAGCCAGCATTATTGGAGATCACTCAGTAGAGTTGTGGAACCAGCCGAGTCTTGATGATAATGTAAACACAGAGCACTGCAAAACACAGACTACTCAAGAGGTGCTGAAAAAGTGTGAACACAAAATATAGGCAGCTGTGAAAACTGTGCCAGCTACAGTGCTGGCAGGAATGGTGAAAGCCAGTATAGGACAATCAATCCCATGATTCAATGCGTGTATCCCTACAGCTGTCATTATAGGAGCCTGCTGCAAATTGTGGAAGAAATAGAGACGACAATGTAAACACAGAGCAATGCTACAGAGCACAGACAAGAATCAGACAAACAATAGAAACAGACTTTGAAAGCAGAAAGGATAATAGCTTCAGAAGCCTGTATGACCAGGAGGCGGGAGCATGCTATGGCGGCAGCAGCGGAGTCATTGCCAGAATGACCAGGAAGAGAATGCAGTCACCATTGGAGAATTCAATTCTGCAGAGAAAGTAAGGTGAGTTGCGATCTCAAACCTAAATTGATAATCAGACTTGCATGACTAAATCGGATTTTTGCAGGGCTGTGTAGCGATACATGACTGAAAACAGGCCGCCCATTCGGAAATGCCTTCATGAATTCAGAGGCGAGACATCTTTGTCCAGCGGTCTCGAGGGCAGAATGGTCAGCGGCATTTGTCAGCTTTGCTGCGACAGGCAAAAGCAAGACCAAAATAAAAACATAAGACAGAGAGCAAACTCAAAATAGGAGGACATTAGCAGATGTTATTGATAGGAAGGAAGTAAGGGTAGGGGCAAGGGCTCTCAGTCATGTCCCCCGAATAACACATACGTTTACAATAATACTGTATTTAAGGAGATCACGTGACCTGTAGACAGGAATGGATGCCTGAGTCTGCTGTTCCCTTCCGCCCAACAGTTATTTTTTTCCTTTAAACTTTATCCAGGCATTTTTCAGCCACTTAATTCGATAAATGTTCTTAGAAAATTTCAGAGATGGCAATGAAACGTGATAAAGACATGAGTTCCTCACCATTAAAGAAAAAGTTAAAGTATATGACTACTGACCTTTCCCCGAGTCACAGCTGCGTGCTACCGTTGTGGATTTGCTGAAACAACAGTTCGGGGATTTGCAGCCCCTAATGAGATAAGTGACTCGGGAAGAACTTTGCGGTTTAACGGAGAGGTTCGGATTCTTGGAAAATGATCTGAAAACATTTACTTCTACGTTTGACAATACGCGGGTAACTGTTCGGGCGGTCAAACAGGAGTCAGCTGAAACCAGACTCACTGTTGATAGATTGCAGCAGAAATTACACGTGTTCTGGGAATGTCCAATTGTGACTGCGTTCTGGGACAGTGTAGCTCAAACTATTATTGAACTGACGGAGGTTCAGATCATAAAAAAATCTGGTTGTATTTCTATTGAATGATGACTCCTCCCTGGGCCTCTTATGTTTAAATGACATGGGCTTCCTTTCCATTACCTTCACACTAGCTTCTATTTTTGGTATGTAATTTTATTTTTAGATATCATTGTAGTAACTTTTTCTTAGTTATTTTATTATTATTTTAATATGCAAGCATTGGCAATGTTATAGTTTATTTTTTTTATGCTTTGTTTCTGCTTCTGTTATTACAAATAAAAAAAACAATTGATCACAAAAAAATACTGTATTTAAAAACATTTTACTTTAATTTGCACAACTGTTTTCTCATAATGTATCTTTCCATCACACTATATAGTAAGGAGCAGCAGGAGCTCACAAACTCTTTCCTACACATAGGATTCGTTATACCTGATGCACAGGAAATACACTTATTGTATGGTGGTGTGACAGGGTAGCGGCGAGAGAGACTCAGAAGCCAGGAAACTGCAGCACAAGCGCTAAAGCACACTTTAATAAACACAAATAACACAAAAGTACAAACAAAAAAGGCACAAAGGCAAAATAAAGGTTTAAACAAAAATACAAAAACTGTTCAGGCTGGGCAGAGACTTCACTGAACTTTTAAAGACAACACAGACTCACTCACCAAACTCTTCTCTCCAAATGGAGCATTGGGCTCTCCTTTATAGGATATGGCTGGAGCCTAATTAATCAATAATTAGCAATGACCTAATTAAGGCTCTAGCCACACTCACATGTTTTTGGCAGGGAGGCATTAAGCCCATTCCTGCCAACCACCACCAAACACCAACAAATATACATGGGCAGAGCTCTCGCTCTGCCAAAGGTGGAAGGATAAATTGTCTTAAAGAGTAAGTAGTGGGGTTCTGAAAAATATATCTTTGCACGTCCCCACGTGTTGTTACAACTGTTAACCGATAGCCTACATTGTCAAACAAATAACACGGCAATAGTGATCAATGATGTGGAGCAAGAGCACTTGCTGCTGTTTTTTTTTTTTTTTTTTAATTGCTCTTCCTGCAGTGATTTAGAGCAGTGATTTTCAGCCTAAGATATGCTTGCCACTGGTATGCACCGACAGTTCATTATGACTATATGATTCCTCAAAACACAACACTCCCTCAATTGCACCATCGCAATGTATCAGTCTGTTTGTACCGCTGAATCACAGAGAAATAAAATTATGATGCAGGGCTCCAGACTGCCACTAAAATGGTTACAAATGCAACAACTGTTTTTAGGGGTTTGGCACAAAAATACTGCATCTCCCTTTAAAAGCAATGTCGTGTTCTTATAGCGCAGATTTCCGCAGTTCTGCACAGATATACATTCTTCTAGGGATGCTGGGTGATGTCAGTAAGCTCCACCTGCTTAAATCTGTGCAGATCCTGCACAGCCCAGCATCACTCTGAAAAGTTGCTGCGGGAGATTGGCTGCAGCTGATGACCAAAGAGATGATGCAGAGACCATGAGTGACCTGCTAATCGTAATTCAAATAGCTACTAGAACTACTGCTGCCCCCTTGTTAGTGGAGGGGAACGACATGTTATCTTTATGCAAAGAGAAGGCTGAACAGCCTTGAACGCTATATTAAATAAATAGTAACACTTTAAAATAACTGTCGTTTCATATGGAATTCATGACGAATTAGACACAGAATTACATTATTAGAAGTGTATTCATCATGAATTCCTATTTTTATCATGCTGCTAAATTAGCTCATACGTAATTCATTTTTTATTTTAAAGTGTACCCGCATAAATAAATATAAAATAGTAATGAATAGTAAATTAAACATAATGTACTAATCCATGATACACAACGTATACTGTTACAATAAAGCTAATTACATGTAATTAACAATTATATCAAACTGACTCTGTATAGTCTGATAATGCAGAAACTAACTATAGGACGTTTAATATTAAAATTAAGTTATAATGGACTGCAAATGAATGTAATCCCCATGTGTGATACATTGTGATAAATTAAATAATTAAATGTAATTGTTTCATTATATACATCAAACAAATACAGTAAGTCATGAATTATGCAACTAGAGTATAATTAGGTGATGCTGTCGGTAAATTTCCGAAAGGTTTGTAGAAGGCATTACTAGTAGCAACGTGACGTCAAACAGAGAGCAGCCAGGAGCAGCAAGCACAGCCAGCTCTGGGACACAAAAACACGACCCAAGTGTCAATTTTTATAAATGCGACATGACGTCAGTCTATATATTAAAAAAAAAAAAAAAAAAAAAAACACGTATCACATGTTTAATAAACTTTGGTGCGATAAGGACGGTAACAATTTGATCGAATAAAAATGCTTGTAAGTGCAGAGAAGTATATTAAAATCACCAGCAGAATATGGAACCCCAGTGACTAGGGTTGCCACCTGGCCCCATAATTCCGGAACACTTTGGGACGGGACATGGTTTTTAAGTTGCCCTTAAACTGAAAGCAATAAACACGTGAATTGAGCACTAAGCACTTGCTTAATTTATACTGCTTCTTAATTATCCGAATCATTGTGATAATACAAATCTTACAAAATAAAAAAAGCATCTTGAATAAACATGTGTGTAGGTTTATTCAACATATTTATTTTTATTCTGTACAAAATGATATTTCAGTTCTCAATATTTAAAAGATGCTATTTATAGCCTACTAGTAATATATAGCCCTAATTTACATTAACTCTACCAATTAAATAACAACACTGATCCAGTGTTCACGCTGTCTGGTGTCAGGAATAGTGAACAGCTGCTCAGTATTAATGATTTCAGTGGGAGAAGGTGATATACTATTAGAAACTATAAAGAAACTTTAAAATATATATTTTTAAAACTATTAATAAAATAAATAAATATTGATGATGTACTTATTTACTTATTTCATTTATTAAAAGCTATTATTGTATTGCCATGCTGCCTCAAGATAAGTAATCACCAGAATCAATTTAGCAAAGGTTTAGGGCTCAATTCACATGTTCATTTCCTTCAGTTTAAAGGCAACTTCAAAATCGCCTTCTGTCTCAGAGTGTTCCGGAATTATGGGGCCAGGTGGCAACCCTACCAGGGACCAAACGTCAGTACTGTTGTGTAAAAAAGTAGCTTAAAATGAACAGTTACATTTAAGAAATGTAGAACAAGAACAGCAAAAAATTAAAATACACTTAAAGTTTGTATATTGCATATGTGCCATTAACAAAATGCCCTAGAAACTTAAAGAAAATAACACTATGTAACACAATTTTTGTTCCTGGGTAGTAAGTGTTATTTTCTAATAGCTTATGCCTCAAAAGTATAGAAAATGGCTATTATTCCCCACAAACTTTGCTTTTGTGACCAGGACAGTGATATTTTGAAATATCACTATTTCCAATGAGAAAACAGGAGCTACCCAGGAACAAAAAAATAAATAAATTGTTACACAGTGTAATTAATGAAAGGCTGTAATGCAGCAAAAAACGCAAGAATTAAACAGACATGGACGTGAAAAGGTTATTGTACCAAGGTGAAAAAAGTTATCTTTGTGAACTCCAATAAACCAATGTTATCTTTTGCCAGTCAAATAAGTTTTGAGACAATACAAATGGATTTGTTTCATCTGTTGCGTCTTGCATCGCAGATATAACAGATTTACTTGTATTGTTTACCATCAGGAGTTTAAGTATGATTTATTTGCACAAGATTCCATAGTTAGATGATGAGCTGATAATATCTCTTCAGCCAAAGAAGCAGGCACAATAATTTAAGAGCACTGTTGCCATTATGTAAAACAGTATGTAGCGTGAGTTTTGTACTAATGCAGGGTCAGCTAGTGCAGGGAAAACAAAGTTTATTTCTCAAACTAACTATTTAAAACACGTGAAAGCAGAACACACAGAAATATTTGGGACTGTAATTAGGAAGGGTACTATGTACTACAGCTTACTTGATCGCAGTAAACAAAACAAAAACACGCCATTTACTAAATTTAGCTCTCAGATTGTGCTAAAGAAAGTAAATGGCAATGTGCTTGCTGTGGTGTATTTAATATCGAAATTTAGCAGAACAAACTCACTGCAATTTCAACTTGTTTTTACTGAAGAATAAACGACATGTAAATCATAAGAGCTGTCTGCACTACAAACTGTGAGATCAGGACTTCACTAACACCGAGCATGGGAGCTGCAGCATGCCATTTCCCATATTACAACTGGACAATTAAAGGTGCGGCCACCAATTCCATACACAGCACTTGCAAAATACTAAAAATATAAAGATGCAGAGTTCATTGCAGTCATCAGCTGCATAGATTAACCATTCAGCACAATGAGGCAACAAACAAGTGAGTACAGATGCAACAAACCTGGTTATAATGGAGTAGGTCTTGGTTTTACAACAGCAGTTTAAGATTGCACATTGTTACTGGTACACCTGGTGGTCCCTACTGGAAACACTGGTACTTGAGACGAAAAGGTTGAAAACCATCGATTTAGAGGACAGATCTCAAACCTCAGTGCACTAGAGCGGCCATTTATTTACAGGTACGTCATTTAAACATTTGTAGCAACATGTAGCAACTTGACCTTTAAGTTGAAAACAAAGTCTGACAAAAAAAAAAATACGGAAAATGAAAATTGACATGAAAATGTTGTGGTAACATGAGGCAAGTCTTTCTTCCTGAACTAAAAAAAAAAAAAAAAAAACAGCAATACATGCTTATAGAATTGCAGACAACACAAATATAATTAAAAAGTAATACCATTATACAATCTTTAGACTGAACAACATTATAATACTTTATATACCAACATAATATAAAACCACTATCGAAACTTACTAGGTTTACACATTCTTCATATTATAAGCATGCTGTTAATGCAGCTTGAAAAAAACAACATAAAAGGATATGCCTACACACTCTTCATGTCACTGTTTATGCATCAGTCCTTGAATACAAATTACCATGTTGTCCTTTGAGCCTGGGCATTTCTTCTATGTATTCAAACACTTGCAATGAACTGTAAAGCAGAAGCTTTCTTCAGGATTACACAGATGCTGCTTGCAGATCAGTTCCTCATAGCCAGCATGGCATTTATTTCCCAGATGAGATTCCGGAGCTGATCCATTATTTGCTTCAGCTGTTGGTTCTTCTGTTTCAGCTTCTGTAAAAGAAATTAAGAAAACATATTAGAATCTTTCTCATTCTTAAATTGTTTGGGCTACTTGAAAAACTGTAATCCCACTATAAAATTTATTTCTTAAAACAGTCACTAGCCATAGATTTGTGTGATCATATAATTAACATTGACAATAATACATCTGATATTTAAACATATGGGATAATGTGTCCTTCCAAAAATTAACTGTTTAACTATCGTAAAGAAAGCTGAATAAGTTGATTTTCTAGGCATTTTTGAGGGGCTCTTAAAACGGGGGAGCAACTAATACACCAGAGCGACGTATGCGCCAGTGTGTCTAATATTAAACTAATGTACCAGTGCCACAACGGGATTACTACAGCCATGGTTATGTCTCACATAAACTTAACTGTCAACAGCCCGATTTATCTGTTCAGGATCTACAGCATTCAGGTCATGTTGCTAGGTAGAAACACACAACCACTGTTCTAATTAAGTTTTAATTTCTTACTCTCAATATCCTTAGTCATTTTGAATGTTAAATGCAAGCTATCAGACTCCTGACTGGCCTCCTCTCAAACATCACAGCTACACTGCTTCATTTAGTGTTAACACAATACACAGCTGTTAATCTGTATGAATTTCCTTATTTCCACCCTCCCAAGCCATTGATTTGTCAACATTCAAACTGAACCCGCCTCTGGGATACGTACCACACAGCTACTTTGAATGACTTTAATAAATATTGTAACTTGTTCTACATGTCAGTGCAACGCAGTGGTACACTTGTAAAGTATGTGTATAAAATTATTTATAGTATAAACTATAAAATACTCACATGTTTGGCAAACAGTTTTCATATTGTGACCTCCAAAGATTATGAATTCAACATATCTTTAAATCCCACAGCACTAGGTTTTAGAAGCCGACGGTTAAGCCTGACTAAAATGTTATCTTGAGTTGTTTCCTTTTCTTTAGCAAATACATCATTTACAAACAATATCCCAAACAGGAATTTCACTCATTCCATACTAAAAGTCACACTTTCAAGTTTCTTTTCAATACGGAAACAATAAATGATTAATGCCCAGTTTTGTTATACTTGGTGTACAAACACAGATACAGACTGGTTTACAGTTAGATTAGTGTTCCTTAATATCAGCAGTGTTGTACCAACAGGCAATGTTCTTGTCAGCAACAGTAGAATATCTGTCCAGATACTCTTATTTTTTAACTAAACACTATTGTCTATTTTTGGTAAGCTAAAACAATAATACCATAAGCATCGAAATATTATACTGTGGATCAGTACAGAATATTTGTAATAATAAGTAGCTAACTGCTCTGACCCAGGTGAAACACAAGGGACTCTATCTATTCTTCTTTTGAGAAAGATAGAAAATGACTACTTTTTTCCAAATTTTCCTGTCTAATACATAGAAACTTAAGACATCTTGCTTTTTTCAAGTCCAGCTCATCAGATGTTAGTGGGAAAATCCTGTATAACAGATTTTTAATTAAACATGCTTGAACAACACTATCCAAACAGTAATATTAACTTCATTGCCAGCAGCCTCCTTCATATAATTACTCTGCAAAAGTATTCCAGTTAGTAGACTTGGCTCTGCTTCTGGCAAAATTGTTGCTGTAATTTCTACCATGATATATCAAGTCTTTTAAATAATAGTAGTTCAAAGGGCAGGCTTTTAACCCTTTGTCAGTGGCAAGGGGTACAAATACACCCCAGCGTGTTAAAAAATGAACATACCTCATAGCTCTGTGAAGATCTCGGGATATTCTTACATGTGTTTTATCATTAACTGATTACCTCTATTTGGATATCAAGCATGTCTTTGTCTGACTCAGGAAGCGGGAGTAATCTTTCTTCAAAGTGCACAAAGTGTCTTCTGAGGGTTGCAAAAAATATACATATTGCAATAAGAGCTCCTTCTTACTGGCAGAACAGATTACTGAGTGTTACATGAGAGCTAGGGGAGATGCATAAAAGATTTATTGATTTATCCCTACTACATCCTTTTTTTTTTGTTGCCAATAGTCATTTTCAGGGAACTGCATATCTCTGCGTATATAACACATTTGTTTCCATCACTGTATTTGATATCTGCTTTCTTTAGAGTATCATGCTTATTACCTGCTACAGTTCATTCTGACATTTATTTTCATTTTTCATAACATTGCAAAAAAGATGCATCTTTCACCTAATGTACAGTGTCTTGAAAAAGTATTTAGCCCCCATCCCTTTTTTTCACATTTAAGAGTCTCAGATTCAGAATTTGAAATAGATTAAATTACGATTTTTTCACACTGATCTACAAAGCCTTGAGCACAAATCAAAAGAAAATGCTTCTGATGACTTGTAGGATATTCTGACAGTGCAGGGATGGTGGAATAGTAGTGGAAATGGTGTACTGCTAACATTATCGATTTAGCCCTAAAGATAATTTTTTTTAGCCGTTTCCAACATGTTAGCCCTATGCTCTTAAAATGAGAGTCTGTGTTTGTATAATACCATTGTTTCCAGCACTGTATTTGATAACTGCATTATTTACAACACCCTACTTATTATCCCCTACAGTACATTATTGAAAAAAAAAATTGAGTTGCAAAAAAAATTGTTTTTTCATATACTGTAGTCGACCACTATTGCACAGCCTGAGAGAATGTGGCCCAATCTAGTGGATTTTAAAGATTTGATAACAGTGCTATTTGAATTGGATTATATTTTTTAAAGCACTTTCTATCTATCTTTGTTTGTTATGTGTGCAAGTTCTTTTTGTGCACACTTTTCTTTTTGACTAAAAGATAATTTGTTTTTTTTAATGCGTAATACAACTTCATATTGAAGCACAGGCACATTGAGAAATTGTTTGGTTATTTACTAGATTTACTAGATGCTGAGTTTGCATGTGCAATATTACATTTATTTTTGTAGTTTATATTTGTGTTTGTGAAATTTTAAAAGGCATTTACTGTTGATAGTAAGTTTGCACATCAAAATGCTTTGCACATCAAAACATTTATTCAATAAAAAACTGATTAAAAATAATATAAAATACTTTCGTGTAATTTTTAAAACTCTAAATTATAAGTTAACTGTGTTTGTGTATGTGGGGTGCATTTGTAGCCCTTTTCCACCTTCTGCATGAACCCAATTATTGCTACTGAAGGGTAAACAGTAATATACAGAGCAACTGGTCTTCATGGCCACCTGATTTTACCAGCCATAAACATATGTTATTTATTTATTCTATTTTGTCTGCCCAGTTTTTTTATTCCCCAGTCATCTCTCCAATATAGAATGTGGCATTACACAGCAATTCCCTACAACAGCTCAGAAAAACTGAAGGTCAGTGAGAAATTTCCAATCCCATGACCAAGCCAAGCTTCTTAACACTGAAAAGCCTAAAAGTGGATATCGGAGAACTACCAGCCTAAAGAATAAATTTGGGGCCAATCAGATGCCTCCCTGATGGTACTGCATGATGGATAAGTATCTGCCTGTACTTCTCAGCATTGAGGAGACCATTAATTCTGACCAAATCCCCACCTCCATTTGCAGAAATGCAGCCCCAAACTTGCAAGGAACCTCCACCATGCTTCACTGTTGCCTGCAGACACTCATTTGTGTACCGCTCTCCAGCGAACAAACTGCCTTCTGTTACAGCCAAATATTTGAAATTTTGACTCATCAGTCCAGAGCACCTGCTGCCATTTTTCTGCACCCCAGTTCCTGTGTTTTCGTGCATAGTTGAGTCGCTTGGCCTTGTTTCCATGTCGGAGGTATGGCTTTTTGGCCGCAAGTCTTCCATGAAGGCCACTTCTGACCAGACTTCTCCAGACAGTAGATGGGTGTACCAGGGTCCCACTGTTTTCTGCCAATTCTGAGCTGATGGCACTGCTGAACATCTTCCGATTGCGAAGGGAAGTAAGTATGATGTGTTTTTCATCTGCTGCAGTAAGTTTTCTTGGCCGACCACTGCGTCTACGGTCCTCAACGTTGCCCGTTTCTTTGTGCTTCTTCAAAAGAGCTTGGACAGCACATCTCGAAACCCCTGTCTGCCTTGAAATTTCTGCCTGGGAGAGACCTTGCTGACGGAGTATTACTACCTTGTGTCTTGTTGCTGTGCTCAGTCTTGCCATGGTGTATGACTTTTGACAGTAAACTGTCTTCAGCAATCTCACCTTGTTAGCTGAGTTTGGCTGTTCCTCACCCAGTTTTATTCCTCCTACACAGCTGTTTTTGTTTCAGTTAATGATTGTGTTTCAACCTACATATTGAATTGATGATCATTAGCACCTGTTTGGTATAATTGTTAAATCATACACCTAATTATATGCTTACAAAATCACTGACTTTGTGCAAGTGTACCTAGAAGAAGTGATGCTGTTTTGCAGGCAAAGGGTGGTCACACCAAATACGGATTTGATTTAGATTTTATTCTGTTCAGTCACTTTGCATTTAGATAATTGATAAATATAAACTATTAACATGTTTATTTTTGAAAGCATTCTTATTTTACAGCATTTTTTCACACCTGCCTAAAACTTTTGCACAGTACTGCATATATGCAGATTTTACTGTTATTGTTTTTATTGTTTTATTTTCATTTTTTTTAGCTTCACACGCAAGTAAAAATTGTCAAATTTCACATGCAATTTGGAAAAGGGGGTCTTGCACAAAAAAAAGCCTCGGTTTTGACATTTATTACGTTCCTCATAACAGAAAACAGGATCACAACATGAAACAAAAAAATCACTGATTCGCTTGCCAAATCTAAAGCTGTACTTTGTTGATCCTGTTTTATCTATCTATCTATATCCCACACATCAGATGGAGCTGTTTTCTCACTTTCCACTTTAGAAACTGTTGTGCAAATTCTGGCTAGGTGGCAAAACACGCTGTAATACGTATTTCTAACAGCCTATCATCATTCAAACAAGGATGATTTATTTGTACATTTACACATCAATATTACACTATTTGTAAGAACGTCAAAAAATGCTATTTTTCATTAATTGCAAGACTACTAATTATAAGAGTTGAATGTTTTAGCATGATACTGTAACTCTGAACTTGAGTGTGTAGACTGAAACTGCTTTAATGAATGCAGGTTTTTTTTTTTTTTTTGATGTTAAGCATTTTAAATGCTTCCTTGAAGTTTTGATGAACAGTCTGACCTGGGAGTTTTACCACATTCATTCCCCCAAGGGCCGCAATTAAATTGAATCTTGCGGCTACAAAGATAAACTAAGTAATGGGAGCTTGTGAATAGATTATTAATCCAGGCTGTTCCTCTAATTTATATAAGCAAATGGAATGCGATTTATTCACATTTGAGGCTTCTGTTTGTTGTCATAAGAGAATGCCTACAAGCTAATGCTGTGGATCAGACAGCTGTTACCACAATACACCATAATCTATAAACAGAATGCTATTTGCTTGGAGATCTTATTACAAATTATGAACCACTTTTACTCCATTAATTAAAGTGTGCTCGCTCTAATTAACAGCATATTTTAAATGCTGGTAATGAGAAAGGCTGAGGAGAATTATACAACTTGGCTGCACTTTTTTTTTTTTTTGGGGGGGGGGGGGGGGGGGGGGGGCTTCGCATTAATGACCTGCAACATGAATGTATTCATATATTTACTCTGCCCAGCAGATATTATATACATTTGCATTACTGAAAGCAACAATTTATACTGGGATCAAACCAAGAAAATACATTGAAATTCTGGAAGCTGCGAGAAAGCTTTTTGATGAGTGAAACGGCCAAAACTTAGAGTGAACATTAAAACTATTAGGTAAAAAAAGGCATACTGTGAAAGAGGGTTGTGGGTATCCACTGACAAATGGAGAGCTGACATTGCAACGCCACATAGGTGCCCACAATTTATTTACAATATTCAAAAGCACCAGCAATGGTACAGTGCAGCGGTGCGCAAACGTTCTATATGCCGTCTTGCTTACTTGGCATACATTTTGTTGCGTCCTTCCCCACCCCCTAATGACACAAAAAAACACAGAAAGTCCAGATTTAGCTAACTACATAAATGTTAACAAACACATTCTTGCAAACTTTCAAAATTGTGCTTTCAGATATAATTTATAAACACGTATTGTAAATTCAACATTTACAACCAGTCTTTAACTAACATTTCTAACAAATAAATCAGTGAAAAAAATACATGTAACTTAAATCGTCGACATTTACCTAACAGAAAGATCTGAAAAACACTATCGTTCAGCAATTAAATCTGATAAAAAAAAATTTGCCAGCTAAATCTGACGCTAAATGAGCCCATTGAAGCATTTAATTTTGCACTGTATGCTGCAGAGCTACCCTTACACATTCCCGAGAGCCAATGTCTCAGCTTCCCCTGCATACTACAATGCCAAAAGATTCACAGGTGTGAATACACAATCAGAAGTGTAAACAAAAATAAATACAAAAATGCAAAACAAAGCACAGTGGGAAAACACAGCTAGGAATAAAGTTGCCAATCAGCCAAGCACTGCTCCCACTAAAAGGGAGATACCACTCTAGGAACCTTATCCCTGACACACCCTTCATGTACTTTAGTAGGATTAAATATCCCCTAAATGAAACACTATTCTTACACAACGGCGACCCTGGTTTACACACGGCAGCCGCATTGCTGTCTGGTCGACTGTGTCTCGTTCTTAACACACCAAGAAGTGATAATTTCCAGAACAATTCATGCCCTTTTGTGCCTAATTGCTTTAATCATGAGCCACAATTAAGAGGCTGTGCTATTGTTTGTTACGCCTTATAAAGAGAATTAAAATGCTAGTAGAATAACATTATGGGGCATGACGGGAGGCATGACCATACTGTTTTTCAACTGGTTTTGCAGTATAAAAGGACCATCTATAAATGTGTATTTTTCTGAGACGTTCCAATTTTTTGTGGATATTGAAGGAGTGATAACCAGGATTTTAAAATCGAAACTTGTTAAGGACAATCAATTGTATCACTGGTCCCCCTTTTCTTGTAATGAATTTCTTTTAGTTTTTCTTGTTTTATTCTCTTTTTTTGGGACAGATACTTAAATTACAACTGTTGAATTACACCAAGTGGACCACTGGGACCTTTTGTTTAAAACCTAAATAAAGCAGCATGCATGTAGTGCTGCATTTCTTACAAAATGGACAACATAAAAATAATCACAAAAGAGGTCTCTACCTTATTTACCTCCATCACCTCCCGTCTCTCTTCACTGGCACATCGAAACTGGTTAGAGGAGCGATCGTCATGTTTGGAGCCATCTTCTTCTACATATGGTATCAGTTGCTGTAACAGTTAAGAAGTTAAAAGTTACACTTCCAAAGCAGTTGTTATGCTAGCACATGCTGTTCTGTAAGAGATCCTTACAGGGCCCCCATGCTATTTAGCATATTTTACCTCTTGTATAATTTTCCATACGCACAAAAAGCTTATTTCTCTCAAATTTTGTGCACAAATTTGTTTACATCCCTCTTAGTGAGCATTTCTCCTTTGTCAAGATAATCCATCCACCTGACAGGAGTGGCATATCAAGAAGCTGATTACACAGGTGCACCTTGTGCTGGGGACAATAAAAGACAACTCTAAAATGTGCAGCTTTGTCACACAACACAAAGCCACAGATGTCTCAAGTTTTGAGGGAGCATGCAATTGGCATGCTGACTGCAGGAATGTCCACCAGAGCTGTTGCCAGAGAACTGAATGTTCATTTCACTACCATAAGCCGCCTCCAACGTTGTCTTAGAGAATTTGGCAGTACTTCCAACCGGCCTCACAACCGCAGACCACATGTAACCACGCCAGCCCAGGACCTGCACATCCGGCTTCTTCACCTGCGGGATCGTCTGAGACCAGCCACTCAGACAGCTGATGAAACTGTGGGTTTGCACAACCGAAGAATTTCTGCACAAACTGTCAGAAACCATCTCAGGGAAGCTCATCTGCGTGCTCGTCGTCCTCACCAGGGTCTTGACCTGACTGCAGTTCAGCGTCGTAACCGACTTCAGTGGGCAAATGCTCACCTTCGATGGCCACTGGCACGCTGGAGAAGCATGCTCTTCACGGATGAATCCCGGTTTCAACTGTATCGGGCAGATGGCAGACAGCGTGAATGGTGTCGTGTGGGCGAGCAGTTTAATGATGTCAACGTTGTGAACAGAGTGCCCCATGGTGGCGGTGGGGTTATGGTATGGACAGACAAGCTATGGACAACGAACACAATTGCATTTTATCAAAGGCAATTTGAATGCACAGAGATACCGTGACAAGATCCTGAGGCCCACTGTCGTGCCAGTCATTCGCCGCCATCACCTCATGTTTCAGCATGATAATGCACAGCCCCATGTCGCAAGGATCTGTACACAATTCCTGGAAGTTGAAAATGTCCCAGTTCTTCCATGGTCTGCATACTCACCAGACATGTCACCCACTGAGCATGTTTAGGGTGTTCTGGATCGACATGTACGACAGCGTGTTCCAGCTTCCGCCAATATCCAGCAACTTCGCACAGCCATTGAAAAGGAGTGGGAAAACATTCTACAGGCCACAATCAACAGCCTGATCAACTCTATGTGAAGGAGATGTGTCGCGCTGCATGAGGCAAATGGTGGTCACACCAGATACTGACTGGTTTTCTGAACCACGCCCCTACCCCCTACCTTTATTTTTTTAAGGTATCTGTGACCAACAGATGCATATCTGTATTCCCAGTCATGTGAAATCCATAGATTAGGGCCTAATGAATTTATTTCAATTGACTGATTTCCTTATATGAACTGGAACTCAGTAAAATCTTTTAAACTGTTGCATGTTGCATTTATATTTTTGTTCAGTGTAGTAGTTTATGCACTTAAGCTGCTCTTACTATATAAAATATATATTTTAATTTTGCTATGCTAGCATAATTATGTTGGTAAACTTAAGGATGTATTAGGATGTACTAATGGCAAGTATATTACTTGCGGGTTCATGAACTAATGACCAATGAACGCAGGTTTTATGAACAGAGAAGTGGCTACAAAGGCTGTAAACAAGTTTTGTATAATTAAAGCATAGCTATTGTCTGATGTTAGTTCTGGGATTGATAGATAACTTTTCTGCAATGCTTGCTGTTTTATTAATAAAGTTTGTTAAACTTAACCTGTTGTAGTGATCAGATTAATTGGGTTCAATCACAAAATAACACTCAGTTTTTTACACTTGATAAGGCAATGAACCCAAGAGTGATTATGGAATAAACTTACAAGGCATTAAAGTGGTTGTAGTTAACAAAACACTTGCCTAAATCTTACCTGCCTTGCAGTTCAACTGACTATATACATCTCGGCTGTGCAGTTCCCTTTCAATTCAAAGACAACCACCAAGAATACTTTTGGGATATGCCTGCCACAGGTCAGGTATTCACTGAGCATTTTATATCAGAGCTGCCGATAGGCCACTCCGGGGAGTGCGTCCACAGTCCCGCCTTCCAAGAGAACAAACAGTCACGCCACAGAGCTCACTTCCTCTTTTGTCTCTCACTGCGGTAAGGTAAAGTACAAACCCAAACCGGTTACTGACTGAGTCTGTATGAAAGTGCTCGCTTAGGTTTTCTGGAGTTCCCCTGCTTTATTAAAAAAAATCCCCGGAATCAGAAGACAACGAAGCACAAAAAAAAAAAAAAAAAAAAAAAAAAAAAAAAAAAAAAAAAAAAAAAAAAAAAAAAAAAACAAAAAAATTAAAAAAAACAATGATAAAACAAAAACATTTAACAGTTCAGAAGCCGAGTTTGCGAAAAACAAAAAAAAAAATAATAAAAAAAAAAAAACAGTATATATATATAATATTATATAAAAAAAAACAAAATATATACAAAAAAAAAAAAAAACACAAGTGAGGCTCATTAAATAATTAAAGCTAGCTATTGTTATCTGATGCTTAGTTCTCTGGAGATTGAAGATAACTTGTCTGACAATGCTTGCGGTTTTAATTAATAAAGCTTTGTTAACCTCTAAGGACTATATTGATTAAGTGATCAGCATTAATGTGTGGTCCGACTCACTGCTTAACACTCATATAGCTATACTAGATAAGGCCCCAATGAACCCAAGAGTGATTTATGCGATTATATACTATGTATTAAGCTCGTTGCTAGTGAACATAACACTAGCCACTAATCAATATATGACTATAATACGACAAAAAGCCGTTTGAGACAAAAAGGACTTGAACATATTATATATATTAATACACTAAAAGTGATATATGTATATATATATATTACTATATATAGTGTTGTGTGATATCTAAGGTATAATACTTATATATAGATGCATAATAATACAAAAAGTAAAGAAAAAAAATAAATAAAACAAAAAAAAAAAAAAAAAAAAAAAAAAAAAATTTAAAAACCAAAAAAAAAAAAAAATTCAGGTAAAAAAAAATCAAAAAAAATGAGCATTTTATATCAGAGCTGCCGATAGGCCCCTCCGGGGAGTGCGTCCACAGTCCCGCCTTCCAAGAGAACAAACAGTCACGCCACAGAGCTCACTTCCTCTTTTGTCTCTCACTGCGGTAAGGTAAAGTACAAACCCAAACCGGTTACTGACTGAGTCTGTATGAAAGTGCTCGCTTAGGTTTTCTGGAGTTCCCCTGCTTTATTAAAAAAAATCCCCGGAATCAGAAGACAACGAAGCACAGTTGTGCAATGATAATAGCTCAGTTCAGAAGCCGAGTTTGCGAAAAACACATATACAGTATATATATATATATATATATATATATATATATATTTATATACACACAGTGAGGACCGGTATATATAATATGTGGCGGACACTATATATATATATATATATATATATATACTATGTAAATCGCAATATAGATATGGTCGTAATATATATATATCTCATAATTATATATATATAATATATAGCTATATATGTGTGTGTGTATAGATATATATATATATATATATATATATATATATATACACATATATATATATATCATATAGACTATATATATATTATATTACTATACTGAAAAGCGTATGCCAATCTAAAGACTATTAAATATATATATATATATATGGTGACTATATATTACATATATATATATATTGTATAATATATATATATATATATATTATATAATATATATAATATCTGCAGTCTACCTGCCTGGCATGGTGACTGCTTTACCCCCAAAGCTCGGTTTTTGTGTGACTGTATGTTTCTTACTGAGCCTGCAGTGAAAAAAAACACCACATAAAACATGTACCTCCTCCACAGGAGTCTGTTTTATCATGCCCCGCTGTTGAGTTGAGTTCACTGGTTGTCACGGCCCACCCACCTCGGTGATAGAGAAAAGAGAGAGGACTGTCTTATTACTGTTTAAAAAAAAATAAATTACGATACGCGTTGCCCCGGTCATGTGACTAAGGCCCCGTGCAGCACCATGCACTTAAAAGACTGCTCTCTTATTGCCGACTGCAGCCATCGAGTCTGTTTATCCACCCTGATGTATGCTATGTGCTACCCCGGGTTGTGTGACTGCAAGCAGTTCAGGCTAGACACCTGTCCCCAGTACCCTCAGTGCGTGCTTCCTCGGTGTGAGGTGTCTTCAGTGCCTAGGAGCCATGCTGCTTTACTCCATCACTGCTTAGATGCTCTGTGCCTTGGTGCTTCGGCGCACAGGCACTCTATACTCAGGCGTTTAGGTACCCCCGGTGCTTCGTCACCTACAGGACTGCGGACCCTTACTGCCCTCTGTGCTTTGCCGCCCCTGATGCCCTGGTGGTGCTTCGCCATTCAGGGTTTTAGGGGCTCGGTGCACACAGTGCCCTTGGTGCCTCTGTGCCCTCGGTGCCTCAGCGCTCCAAAGTTTAAAACACCCTTGGTGCTTCGACCTTAGAGCCCTCGGTGCATACAGTGCTCTTGGTGCTGCGGTGCCAACGATGCCTCGAAGCAGCACTCCAGTCAGACGCCCTCAGTGCTCGTCCCCACCCTCTGTTATTCGACACCATCTGGACCTCAGAGCATTGGTGCATGCGGTGCCCTCTGTACCTCAACGCAACCAGAGTCACCCTCTGGGCCTCATATCCTCTTTGCACATGGTGCCCTGAGCACTTCGTCGCCCTCGGTGCTTCGGTACCCCATTATTTAGATGTTCCTCGGTCATCAACTTCATCAACTTCAGAGCCTCAGTGCCCTCACACCCCTCTGTGCTTCGGCGCCTCGGTTCCTCAGAGCCTTCTGCACTCACTGACCTCACTGCTCCACACTCCCGGGCCTCAAGGCTTCAGGCATCTGGTACCTTTAGTCACTCTTCGCCACACCCGGATATCGGGGTCTTTTGTGCTTTAGCACCCTCGGGAGCTTAGAGCCCTGGACTCCCTCAGTGCTTAGGCAATCATACATTCTACTCCCTCGTGCCTCGGTATTGACACCGCGTTTTTGTAGTGTAACCATGATGGCAGCCTCGGATGCTACGCAGCAGACTCACTAGGTCTCCCCCATCCTTAAGTTATCCCAGAGCCCCTCACAAAGTATTCCGTGCTCAGGCTCGGTGCCTCTGGCTCACAGCCACTCTAGGGTTCCTGTGAGGAGCACTAAGCAGTTGAGACAGTCAAAACAGGCGCAGGCCATCTCCGACCTAAAAGGACCATATGGCTCAAGTCCTGGAGCTTTTGGCCAGGCAGCAGGCACAGCCTCCTGCTCCGGCCCCGGCTCTGCTGCTAACACCTACCCAGACACTGACCCCGCTTTTGCCGGTGGTCGCCCTGGATGCTTCTTAACTACACCTGGCTGTGGCCGAGGAAGACCAGTATGTGATATTAATCACGGCCTCCTGGGATGGAGGAACAACAGGAAAACAAAATCTATTACAAACCCTCCTCTTGGTTCAATGACTTATCGATCCACCGGATAGCATAAGATATTCAACAACAACATAAAATCAATTGAAAACAACATGTGACACTTTTTGCCATATAACAGTGCAATTACGTAATACAAGCTTTTTTTCATATTTTAAATACAGCAAATTGTCCAGCATCAGGTCATGTAGGCCTATCTGTCCGTTATTTTTGTTTTTTATTGAAACACACAAAAAAATCCACTTAATTACTGTTTGTGATGTACCATACTATACTGAGCTGAATAAACCACTTCTGCTATTCAGTGCCCAACCTCTTCTAGAAATATATTGTGCATTGCTTGCATGTGCAGTTTGATGTAAATAACATGTTATGTAGTATTACTACTGCATACTTAAATGCTTGAGCTGTAATCACAATCATAATATGTTATTCCCTGCTTTATACTGACATCTGCTGGAAATATAGTAACAGTCCCCCAGTAACTATTGCTTAAATATATAGAACACTGTTATACCCCATTTTGCTATTTTTTTCAATGAACAATTTTATAGAAGCAAACAGAAACTCCAGGGAACGCATAGGTATTACACAACTGCACTGTGTAGCATAAGTTTCCTTTAAAAAAAAATCAAGCACCTTTTGTAACTAATAGTAACTAAAATATATTGACAATAGTTTTAGAAAATTGCGTCATCGCATTGTTTGCATTATGAACAAAAATATTTGACAATTGAGCAAACTTGGGAACTTTAAACCTAGTCTTGTCTTTTTAGAATTTAATTTTGCCTTATCTCCAATGTACCCACAGTAACAAAAAAAATTTGTTCTGGCAGATGTCACAGTGAGCAGTTTCATCTAAACATGCCCCCTATGTATAAATATACTGCACTGAGTCAAAGTCATTTTTGTCAACTGCTTTGTGTAATCACCAGCACTTTGATATATAACCGTCAGCAAGTGTTATTATGCTTTGCTTTCTGCTGATGTAAAATGCTCACCGACAACATTAAATAGACAGAGACAATTTAGAATTGAGCAAAAATAAAATGATTCTTGCCTCTGTAGGGACAGGATCCAGCCCGGCACAATTCTCGTTGCATTTGTCATACACTAGTCTAAGCTTCCTGAAAAGGACTGACAACTGGCGGAGGTGTTCCTGAAGCTTTCCCAGCCTGTCCTGGTGTGTGATTGCATGGTACGATACACCATTAGGCAGCTGAAATATTCAAATAATAAAATCAACAATAAATATCACATCAACCATTTTCTCTTGTGGTAAATACTTCGTAAATTAATAAATTAGCTAAATAACATATTAATCCTTCAGGATGAATTCTTTAAACAAACAAAAAACATTATATCATATCATAATATATATATTATTATATATCTATATATATGATATAATATAAATATATTTTCCTATAAAAGATATATATTATATTTATATAAAAATATTTTCTTGCACAACAGTGACTTATAATCATTTACTTTCACATGTGGGGGAGCATATTCCTGGCAATAATGTTATTAAAATGAATATATGACCATATATATTTCACCATTATCTTTTCTTCCTTTGTCTGAGTTTGTTTGACACAAACATATGATATTGTCCAGGCTGATGTCACTCACCTGCATGTTCCTTAAAAGCTGAAAGATTTCCATGGTTCTGAAGACTATATCCTGCACTGTTTCTTGCCCAATACGACAGAGGGAGGCTGTGTTCACTTCCCGTGCTGCCTGTCCCTGCTGCCCTGGAAAAGGTCCTGACGGCAATCCTGCCCCAGCGACTGGAGGTGTAGCCATGTTCTAATTACAGTGTCACCACATCACATATTGCTCCAAGCTAAAAAGAGCACAAGCAAAACACTGTTATTTTAATCTGGTTATTGGTCGTTTTGCCAAACCTAAACCAGCTGAAGACCTAACTATCATTGCTAACCGCGTTTAAATCTAAACGTCTCTGTAATTGATGGAGATTCACAAAGATGATAAAATTGTTGTTCCTGAACCTGTTCGGAAAATATGTGAAATAAAAATTAAGGGAGGTGTTTATGTGAAATTAATTTTGTGATAGAATTCGGGGTAAAATTGTAGAAGGGAGATACAAAAAGTACCCCGAATAGTACAATACGCAGTGTACCCTGGAATGTAAGGTAGGCATTAAAAAATATGGCTGGAAAAAAAAAATTAACTCTTGCTGCGAAATTTAGGAATGAAAAATGACATCACGAGAATGCCATAGCTATCCAAGAACACTGATTGACTGGCAATCAGTTATGAACATAAGAAAGTTTACAAACAAGAGGAGGCCATTCGGCCCATCTTGCTCGTTTGGTTGTTAGTGGCTTCTTGAAGGATCGGCCTCACAGGGGTGTCAGACTGTAATGGTCCCACCCAAGGGAGTCAGTCCCAGATTCCCATTATTTTCTGTTCTGAATGCCCCTTTATTTAATCTCCACTTGTGACCCCTGGTCATCGTTTCTTTTTTCAGGTCGAAAAATTCCCTTGGGTCAACATTGTCAATATCTTTTAGAATTCTGAATGCTTGAATCAGATCACCTTCTTTGTTCAAGCCTGAATAGATTAAATTATTTTAGCCTGTTTGCATATGACATGCCTTTTAAACCTGGAATAATTCTGGTTGCTCTTCTTTGCACTCTTTCTACAGCAGCAATATCCTTTTTGTAACAAGGTGACCAGAACTGAACACAGTATTCTAGATGAGGTCTTACTAATGCAATGTGCAGTTTTAACATTACTGCCCTCAATTTAAACTTAACACTTTTTACAATGTATCCAACTATCTTGTTGGCCTTTTTTTTTATAGCTTCCCCACATTGTCTAGATGAAGACATATCTGAGTCAACATAAACTCCTAGATCTTTTTCAGTATCTCCCATATGGTATTTATAATGCACATGTGTATTGCCTGCGTGCAGTATCTTACACTTTTCTCTATTAAATTTGCCATGCGTCTACCCATTTCTGAATGCTGTCTACATCATTTAGGATGACCTTTGCTGCTGCATCAGTGTTTGCCACTCCTATTTTTGTGTCGTCTGCAAATTTAACAAGTTTGCTTACTATACCAGAATCTAAGTCATTAATGCAGATTAGGAATAGCAGAGGACCTAATACTGATCCAGCAGGTCACCCTGCTCCATTTTGAGGTTTCTCCTCTAATCAGTAATTTTTGTTTTCTACATGTTAACCACTCCCTAATCCATGTGTATGCATTTCCTTGAATCCCTACTGCGTTCAGTTTGAGAATTAATCTTTTATGCTGCACTTTGTCAAAAGCTTTCTGGAAATCTAAATAAACCATGTCATATGCTTTGCAATTATCCATTGTCAATGTTGCAGCCTGTGGCAATGTTGCCCCGCCCGTGTGCTTTGGTGTTGTATGTTACATGTAGTGTGTTAATGTTGGTGTATAGTCATTGGTGCATTGTAATATGGGGTATGCGCACAAGTGTTAAAAATGTATATTTGCATTTAGTCACGAGGCCTGCACAGCAATTCACGTGCAAGTAAAATGTAATAATATGCGAGCACTGGGAATTGCACTTTATTAAGGGGGACCATGAGCGTCCCGCGCCCAGACGCGGGGGAACGCAGGAATCCAAAGCCCGAGGGACTGCTGTTTCCACCTCCACCAGCAGAGAAAGAATTCCTGCAGTTTCCACCTCCACCAGCAGAGGAAGAATGCCTGTTGGTTTCACCTCCACAGCCTGCGTGGAAGGAGGTCCAAGTCTCCACCAGAAAAGGGAGAGTGCCTGCTGGTTCCGTCTCCAGCGTCAGTGGGAGAAGCTCGAGGGCCACCAGAGGGAGATCTGGGACTGGCTGACTGACCCTGACGGTGGCCTGGAAAGAGTCCTCCTGAATGTGATTAACCTGCTGTAGGCCCTAGATGGGGCGCTTTGGGAAACTTGGGAATAGCAACACCACCCAGTGTCCCTCAGAGACATCGCAACCGTGGTGTTCAACTACCTGGTTGCCGATATGGGAGGGGTCTCGCCTTCTCTGGTCTCATCAGGAGAAGCCCCGACGCTGTCTCCAGCACCATTGATCTCAGGCAAGCCAGCAGTAGGCTGATCCATAGGTCCTCTTTAATATTATTATTTTGACTTGGCCAGTAGACGGAGCTACATATTTATAACTGCTTATTACTTGAGGGTAGACCTTTAATTTCACAAAACAAGGTTAGCAGAAAGAAAAGAAAGACAGAAGAGTAGTAGTGAAGGTAGAAAGTAAGTTCATCTGTAAAAGGCATGTCATATGCAGACAGGCTAAAATAATTTAATCTATTCAGTCTTGAACAAAGACGACTACGCAGCGACCTGATTCATGCATTCAGAATTCTAAAAGGTACTGACAATGTTGACCCAAGGGACTTTTTCGACCTGAAAAAAGAAACAAGGACCAGGGGTCACAAATGGAGGTTAGACAAAGGGGCATGCAGAACAGAAAATTGGAGGCACTTTTTTACACAGAGAATTGTGAGGGTCTGGAACCAACTCCCCAGTAATGTTGTTGAAGCTGACATCCTAGGATCCTTCAAGAAGCTGTTTGATGAGATTCAGGGATCAATAAGCTACTAACAAACAAATGAGCAAGACAGGCCGAATGGACTCCTCTCGTTTGTAAGCTTTATTTTCTTATGTATGTTCATTGAAATGTCAAATCTCCCGCACTGGGCATGAAACTCGCCCATTAGCATGCTATATCACTCTCACACGCATCCCTAAGCTTATCTCAGGCACTGTCAGTGCAGTACAGTATACATATAAAGATTTAAAATATTTTTACTCAGGCGCAGCAAGAGACAAGAGACTTGGGGCATGGGGCTTAGAAAGCCACTTTCCAAGCTTGTGTACTGTGTTAACCATGGAGACTACATGCCCGCAAGAGGAGAGAGGAGCAACTGTTCAGCCAATTGTATTGCCGTGCAGGTGCTGGCATTTAGCACTTCAACCAATTAGCACTAAGCAATACTGTGCATGGGCGGGAATTCATGTTTTCAAACTATCAGTGCTCCTATCAGCACCAAGCACTGCGAGACAGTGTTTACCGTATTTGATGCTTTCGCTAACTATGATATCGGATGACAAACTTACAGCGGATTGCGAAAGTACTGACCGCCCTTGGCATTTTTCCTATTTTGTTGCCTTACAACCTGGAATTAAAATGGATTTTTTGGGGGTTTGTATCACTTGATTTACACAACATGCCCACCACTTTGAAGATGCAAAATATTTTTTATTGTGAAACAAACAAGAAATAAGACAAAAAAACTGAAAACTTGAGCGTGCATAAGTATTCACCCCCCCAAAGTCAATATTTTGTAGAGCCAACTTTTGCAGCAATTACAGCAGCAAGTCTATTGGGGTATGTATCTATAAGCTTGGCACATCTAGCCACTGGGATTTTTGCCCATCCCTCAAGGCAAAACTGCTCCAGCTCCTTCAAGTTGGATGGGTTCCGCTGATGTACAGCAATCTTTAAGTCATACCACAGATTCTCAATTGGATTGAGGTGTGGGCTTTGACTAGGCCATTCCAAAACATTTAAATGTTTCCCCTTAAACCACTCAAGTGTTGCTTTAGCAGTATGCTTAGGGTCATTGTCCTGCTGGAAGGTGAACCTCCGTCCCAGTCTCAAATCTCTGGAAGAGTGAAACAGGTTTCCCTCAAGAATTTCCCTGTATTTAGCGCCATTCATCATTCCTTCAATTCTGACCAGTTTCACAGTCCCTGCCAATGAAAAACATCCCCACAGCATGATGCTGCCACCACTATGCTTCACTGTGGGGATGGTGTTCTCGGGGTGATGAGAGGTGTTGGGTTTGCGCCAGACATAACGTTTTTCTTGATGGCCAAAAAGCTCAATTTTAGTCTCATCTGACCAGAGTACCTTCTTCCATATGTTTGGGGAGTCTCCCACATGCCTTTTGGCAAACACCAAACGTGTTTGCTTATTTTTTTCTTTAAGCAATGGCTTTTTTCTGGCCACTCTTCCGTAAAGCCCAGCTCTGTGGAGTGTACGGCTTAAAGTGGTCTTATGGACAGATACTCCAATCTCCGCTGTGGAGCTTTGCAGCTCCTTCAGGGTTATCTTTGGTCTCTTTGTTGCCTCTGATTAATGCCCTCCTTGCCTGGTCCGTGAGTTTTGGTGGGCGGCCCTCTCTTGCCAGGTTTGTTGTGGTGCCATATTCTTTCCATTTTTTAATAATGGCTTTAATGGTGCTCCGTGGGATGTTTAAAGTTTCAGATATTTTTTTATAACCCAACCCTGATCTGTACTTCTCCACAACTTTGTCCCTGACCTGTTTAGAGAGCTCCTTGGTCTTCATGGTGCCGCTTGCTTGGTGGTGCCCCTTGCTTAGTGGTGTCGCAGACTCTGGGGCCTTTCAGAACAGGTGCATATATACTGAGATCATGTGACACTTAGATTGCACACAGGTGGACTTTATTTAACTAATTATGTGACTTCTGAAGGTAATTGGCTGCACCAGATCTTATTTAGAGGCTTAATAGCAAAGGTGGTGAATACATATGCACGCACCACTTTTCCATTATTTATTTTTTTGAATTTTTTGAAACAAGTGATTTTTTTCATTTCACTTCACCAATTTGGACTATTTTGTGTATGTCCATTACATGAAATCCAAATAAAAATAAATTTTAATTCCAGGCTGTAAGGCAACAAAATAGGAAAAATGCCAAGGGGGGGGTCAATACTTTCGCAAGCCACTGTAATAGTAAATTTCTAACTTATAGAACACCGCATTTAAAACAAATCGCACATGTGCATAAACTCTAGTTCGGACTACGCAGCTTAAACTCCGGGTGAGATTTTGTGCAAACGCTGATCCCTACAAGAAAATAGTTGGAACACTAATTTGAAGAAAGTATAATTATGCTACTGCATAATAAAGAAAATACAGCTGCATAAGGATTACACCTTTCTACCACAGAATAGGTTAATTTCTTAAATTCTTAAAAATCACATGAGAGAAGTGGCTTATGAACAGTAAGAACACAAGTTTCTTATTAGGTATATTATTGTAGTTAAAGCTGCCAATTGCCCTGGGAAAATATAAATCAAATTCTGTTTTCAGTAGCATGTGCCTCCAAACTGTACCATATTACTGTATTACTGAGTTAAATATTAATTAATTTTGCTGTTTGAAGTATTTCATATGCAATATTAAGCAGTGTACATTTAAAAACAAACTATTAAGTGCTGGTTGGATTAAAAACTTGGACTACTGGACGTCACCAAGAACCAAAGATGCCAGTCCTTGTCTTAAGCAATTATCGAACAGCACACCAACTGGAAAGTCTCACTCTTTAGGACAGCCAACCCTTGGCATCTCTGTCTTGCATATAAAAGCATATTAATTACCTTGGATATATCCTCCTAAATGTCTGCAATAATTTTTAGTTCAGTAATTGAAATTTGCTAAACGGCTTATGTAATTCTCTGTCAGAAAGCAAATTCCGCATATTCTTATAAAGTATCATCACAGCCTTAACGTGGGCCGGTGCAATTTAAAATGCCAGGGCCAAATTTTGTAATTTAACAAGTCATTTAGGTATAAAGGGTCAGGTTTCAAAGTAAATCACTGTATGCGTAACGGTAAGCACCTGTGTATGGACCGGAATAAATAAAACAAAGTATAATACATTTTCAGTCGGTACACCAGATTAGCGGTCTGGCTGAGTAAAAGTTAGGTATCCTGTTAAATTTTGATAGCGGTCCAAAACGGAGTTCGGATTTGTTTTTGTTGTATATTGTTTGTTAAAAGAAGGCGTGTTCCCACAGGAAAAGGGACACCACGGAACAAAAACATACAGCCACCGTCCTGTTTAAACGCATCTTTTGTTGTGTAGAGTACTTTATCCACCAAAGCAAGTGTTCGGAACCCATAACTGTTACAAGAGATTGTAAATAAATATTTTTTTTTTTTTTTTTTTTACGTTGTTAATGTGTAATTGAATTACTTTAAGCAAACAATATGAAATGTAAGACTGAAAATCGCAAGCCCGTTTCCAAGTGTTGCGTTTGAAATTGGTGGGGGAATGATGCAATACCAACATATAATTTTATTTCATAATCAGAAAAGTGTTTTTATTATTATTATTATTATTTATTATTATTATTATTATTATTATTATTATAAAACTAAATTACATACGTTAAAGCTAGTAAGATTTAATTATACAGCTTTGAACTACTTCCAAAAAATGGTTTGCGAAGAAGATGACAGTCCTCCTCCTGTATGAACTCGGCACACGTTTTGCCACTCTGTCCAAACCTGGAATTTGATTTATATAGCATAGTGCTTAATTAGAAGATGTTTGAAGGACGCAGCGTTTAAAGTTAAGCTATCATATAACCAGTATTTACATTATGTAAACAGTATCATGCGCAGAAGGATCAGGTGCTACTCGCAGTGTTTTTCGGGTATGCAGATGTAATAAATAAAACCGTTATGACGGTGTATTTACTACTTTATTTAAACCAATATATAGTCGTTATAAAACCGCATGCTCTAGTATCATAGTTGTATTTTACATTACCTCCAATTGAGTCCTTTTGTAATGGTCTACAGTACTTTCGTAACTAAAGCAGTCATCTTCACATCATCCAGAGCGCAGCTGTAATACAGAACATCGCGAGACTCACTGCAGTTGCTGAAACGAGTATAAAAACCTACAGTGACATCTAGCGTTGTGGGAGGGTTTTCTGTTCCGGTTCGACTACCGTGGTTTATTTTCCACAGCGAACAGGGAAACCCCGAGGGGTGGTGTGAATCCTGTCCGTCCCAATAATCTCCGAGACACACGTAACTCAATTTACTCTTTGTTCATGTGGTAAAATAACTTTCTCTTGCTAGTTATTCTTCGGAGCTATGAACTGTAAGACGTAGCTTACTGTATAATGCAGGGGTCTCCAACCCTGGTCCTGGAGAGCTACTGTGGCTGCTGGTTTTCGTTTCAACCAATCTCTCATTTAATTGAATCATTTATTGGCTTAATTAGTCAATGTGATGGTTCACGTCCCATCCCTTATAAAATAACAATACCTTTTAACAAGCTGACGTGTTTTAAAGGAATCCTGGGGACTGTTTCTTTGTAACAACTGCAACCAAAACAATAATATTGTATACTGTGTTTATTTAAATAGTTATGCATTGTTTTCAATTTAACAATTGCACAAAGTAGATACGTAACAGAGTATTAGACTTTACTTGTGGGTTTGGAAAAGGCCGCGGGTGGATACCAGGACAGGAAAAAAGGAAGACAAACAGAAACATCAATATTAGAACGGTGCTGAAAGCTCCCTGCGTGTTCCCCTGTGAAGGGGCACATTCGCAGGGAAGTGCGTAGTTTGTTATTCAGTAACCTGAATTGCCCATACAAGTAAAACTACATTAAAATAGAGATTATACGCAAATACATACTGGTTTGTTTGTTAGCATCAGTGTGGTGCATGGGCGGCACCATGTTTGTGCGAGCCGAGCAGTACAATGAGGTGTCATGTTTGTGAGGGGCAGATATTACCTCGGTTGTACCGTAAAGCCTGTTTGCAATGCCCAAGAAAAATTAATTGTTACCGGTGTGTAACTGAAGGGCAGACCATGCCGTTATTAAAGTAAAGGGGTGTTGTGATTTGTAAAAAAAAAAAAAAAAAAATTGCACATTTATTGAAAATGATTCTAGGTAGAATTGTAATATCAAATGTAAAACCTATTGATTTTATGTAACTTTGATATTTATATAATAGTTGCCAACTGTATGTAAATAGATGTTAAAGTTAATTGTTTGATTTTTAGTTTCTCCCAAGGGGGAGGAGTGATTTCAGCCTGGGTATAAAAGGGAGGCCCTGAGAGGGGGGGGAAAGGAGGGTTTATAGAGATTTACTGTTTCCCTGCCAAAAAACAGTTTCATCATCCTGCACTTAACATTTATTTTCTTTTGTTTTGTAAAAAGTTTTTGTTTTTCTTAAAATTGTTTTGTTATGATTTTTGTTCTGTTCAGTTCCTGAACTTAGAAAAATAAAAAGGAGGGGAAAAAAGAGAATTTGCAAACAAAACTGTTGTTCGTCTGCTTCCCTGCAATGCCATCTTTGGCCATTCGGCACATCCGAACAGTCAAGATTAACAGGTGTTCCAGATTTTAGCCACTGATGATGATCTAAAGATACCTATAAAACCTGCTGGATAGGGGCATGCTGGGACCAGCGTTGGACCCCTGGTATAATGTAAAGGGCATACATGTGCGTAGTTTATTAATGATAAATCGAGATAATGAAGTCGCAAATCCCAAGACATGACAAATTACTCTTTTCGCATTTGCTTTTGTAACCAGGTGCAATGTTACAGAGAGTAAAAATACAATTGGATGCAGTAATAATCGTTAAAATAACGAGTCACACACCAGTTTACATATGCTATGAGGAAAATAAGTGACTGTCTCCAGGGGTTTTCAATCTTTTTTTGAACCCTCTGTTGGGAGGTTTCAGCCAAAGTACCCTTTACAATTTTTGTTCGCTGAATGGTACCACAGTTGCAATAAAAGGCAGAATTTGGTTAACACATTTATTTTCACCCTGTTTTATTGAATATATAATTTTGCACAAGTCTGGGACTGACAAATTGCTGAGACAGAAAACCAAACAGTAGGCTTCGTTCTTAAAACTAAGTTAGATTTTTTTGGATGAAAAGGAAGTTTTGGAATCTTTAACACTCATATTCACGTTCTCAGTCATTATAAATAAGACAAAATAGTCAGCACTGTAAATGTTTATTACGTTACTGTTTACTTCCCACTTCAGCATAACTGTGTGCCATTTAAAATGTACAATATCAACAACATTAACCTCTAAGATAAAACTATAATTAATTACTAACAATAGTACACTTTTTTAAATTAAAGTCAGCAAAAATGATCCAAAGGGACTCTATAACTTTCTGTCGCTTTGCACTCTGTGACTTGTGTTTTCTTTCGGTTTTCTGTTGCTAGTAAGAAATATATCAAACACCTAACACATATTCAACCAGCCAGTTGGAATGTCTGGAGGCATAGCCCAATCCACCGTATGCGCTCCTCAGAAACCCTCGTATAATAATTGCAGATCATTATTTGTGGGTGTTGGGTAATTTGTATTGCCCTTAACCTTACATAGGGCGCTGTGCAGGTTTTTCAGGTAACCCAGCAGTGTCTAATTTAGGGCATACATTCACACAGCCTTTTTTAAAGCGCCCATTTTACAACAGATGGCAATCTCGTTACTTCACACAGTAACTGTTCCTGGTGAAGCATAACATAAGATTTGATAAACTAGTGCAATCACTTGCTGGTTCTTTCAGCTTATTTCAAATACGGTAGAGGCATGTTTTCCAGACAGCATGCCATAAAACCACATGCCCCATAAGCCTTAGACACAATTCCCATATTAATAAAGGCTGGTTCACACGGCATACGATTCAGACACACAAACAAGTAGTTCTTTTTTTTAGGCCACATAAAGATACTGCTTAAAGCGGAATGTGTCCAATATGGTTTTATATATTATTTTGCTTTCAAGTTATTTTCCAGATAAGTCAATAAAACATCATTAAAATGTCATAGCATTAGCTGACCCACAGTATTTAGTGTCAAATGTGGATCATATTTTCTCCAATCAGGAGAGAAAGTTTTTTTTGTTTGTCTGTATTTTTCTGAAACACAATGTAGTTACACATGCAATAACAGATGATTTAGGGTTACATGTATGCTGACTGTTGACCGACCAAGCCTGTTTATTAGTTTGTTTTTAAATAAAACTCGGCATTCTTCTTTTTCCAACCACCAGAGGGGAAAGCTATATACTGGTAATAGCGGAATCCTAAATGTTTTACTGAACTGCTGAAGTACTGGTAGCTGAGGTTTGTAGTATCAGTATAGATACAAATCTTTTCTGTATTTCATTAAATTGCTTTTAAGGTTTGGTGTTACACTGTAAAGCTAATGTCTCTCTGAAAGGAAAATAAGAACATTCTAGAACTATCCCTGAGCTATTCTGTGAATTGTCTAGACTTGGAGGTAAAAGCACAAGACATTTGTACCTGTCTTTTATTTTATTTTTTTTATTCTGGTGCTCCTGCATGCCGTGCACACTGTAAACCTTAGCAGACCTGAATTAATTTTTTAGAACTTTCATGTATCGTATAAAAGCCACAATGCCCATATTGATCCCTTTTGATCGGGAGTTCTTTTCCACATATCTTAATTGGCTCTTGGGTGACATTTGACAACCTTAAAAGGGTAACACTGGATTAGTGCTAAGAAGGATCAATAAAGTAAGTACAAAAAAAGAAGAGGCCAATACCCATGTTTAAAATATGAACGCTGCTAAATTTAGTAGGCTGGGAATAGTCTGCAGCAAAATAGGCTTCAGAGTGACTTCTATGAACCTATAACATAATGTAAAAGGACTCCAGGGAGCAGAGAAGCATAGGGGTTCCAAATAAGTAAGATTAGCATATCATTGTATAATAGTGTTATTCAAGTGTGCCCTAAAGACAAAGAGCAATGCTAGTATTTTTTTAGTTTTTTTTCCCTACAGTTATGAGGTCTTCATGTGAAATGCTTAGTTGTGGGCAACATTCTGCAAGTCACATTGCACATCATATGACTGTCTCAAGATCCAAGTCTGTAAAACCTGTAATACATGGAACATAAATGTCATTGAGGATTTAAAATCATTTTTCTTGGCTCTTAGCTTTTTCACTGGATCTCTTCTCGAGGTGGAAATATTTAAAAGCTAAACTAAACAAACTGGACCCGTACCAAAATATGAACTATAATTATACAGTGGTTGCCCAAACAATAGCTAATGCTTAACTAAACAGTTTAGCTAGAAGATTGAGTTAAATGAACCTTCTGATGAGCAATTTAATTATTAGTTAATAAGTGGTTGGACAGATTAGAATTAGATTAGAATTAAACCTCACAGAAAAAAAAAAATATATTCAATGATGGGCTTTGAAAATATTCCAATATTTACAAAATACCTATTTAAAAAAATAAATAGTATTTTATATTTCTATCTCAAATGGAAAACACTTTTAAAAAACATGATTATTATTATTATTATTATTATTATTATTATTATTATTATTATTATTATTATTATTTTGGTGTTGGAACAGGAAACTGGACCAGGAGCACACCCGAGCTCACCGGGATGAATAACTGGTTAATAACTGCCTTTTTAATAAAATTGCTGCTCTTGCTGGGTCAAGCAGCAGCAATACATAGATGTAGAAAACAGGTCGGACATTGATAATGTAATTTACATTGCTAATTCCTTTCTGAAACATATAAAATATGTTTCAGTAACCCTTAATGAATATGCAGTATATAATGGGTTAAGCAATACATAATACATTACCACAGATTTGAGAATAACAAGAGGGATAATGGGATGAGACAAACAAATATCCACCAACTGTACATTAGTTCATCATGATGTATACCCTATCAGCCAATCAGAGTGCAAGAATTATGCACATTATGTTCTGCTGTACTTAGGCCATTGTGGTTCATTATTATGGAAAAAAAAATGTGTATACCACAACTAGTAGATGATGGCGACGTAATTTAAACACACACGTGTGCATATAATATATATATATATATATATATATATATATATATATATATATATATATATATATATATATATATACACATACACACAGTGCCTATAGAAAGTCTACAAACCTTTTCAAAATTGTCACCTTTCATTGCCTTATAGCCTGGAATTAAAGTGCATTAATTTTTTATTTATTTATTTATCTACAAATCCTACCCCAAAACTTCTAAGTGAAAAAAATATTGCAGAAATTTGTAGAAAATTAATTAAACTAAAAACTGAAATAGCTTGGTTGGAAAGGTGTCTATTCCCTGTAATAGCAATCCTAAATTAACTCAGGTGTAACCAATCGCCTTCAAAATCACACACCAAGTTAAGTGGCCTCCACTTGTGTTAAATTGTAGTGATTCACATGATTTCAGGCTAAATTCAGCAGTTCCTGTAGGTTCCCTCTGCTGGATAGTGCATTTCAAAGCAAATACTCAACCATGAGCACCAAGTCGCTTTCAAAAGAACTCCGGGACAAAGTTGTTGAAAGGCACAGATCAGGGGATGGGTATAAAAAATATCAAAGTCCTTGAATAAACCTTGAAGCACGGGCAAGACGATTATTAAGAAGTGGAAGGTGTATGACACCACCAAGACCCTGCCTAGATCAGACCGTCCCTCCAAACTGGATGAGGCAAGAGGCAAATGGCAACTTTGCAAGAGCTACAGGCTTTTATGGCCAAGACTGGTCAAAGTGTGCATGTGACAACAGTATCCCAAGCACTCCACAAACCTGGCCTGTATGGTAGGTTGGCAAGAAGGAAGCCATTACTCAAGAAAGCCCATCTTGAATCCCGTTTGAAGTATGCAAAAAAAACACTCAGGTGATTCTGCAGCCATGTGGCAAAAAGTTTTGTGGTCTGACGAAACTAAAATTGAACTTTTTGGCCTAAATGCAAAGCGTTATGTTTGGCGCAAACCCACCATAGCGCATCTGTGACAAAGTGCCCGCCCCTGTGTATATTATCTGTTATGTGTTGCGTGTGGTGTGTTTAAATGTTGGTGTATAGACATTGGTACACGGGATATAAACGGGTCTGTGTAACACGAGTGTTTAAAAATGTATATGTGTATTTAGGCACGAGAATTGCACAGCACTTCACGTGCAAGTAAAATGTAGTAATATGTGAGCACGGGGAATTGCACTTTTTAATTCACGTGCTGGGATTCAAGTGAATAATTAATTGGTAATTGAATCCCAGCACAACAGTATATATAGATGCACGTTGTCGCATACTGGGGGTTGGGTGTTCGGGAGTGGAGAACGGGAGCGAGAGAAGGAGTAACTTAAATATATCAATTGCTATTGCGTGCTGGTGGGACCAGCACGATACTTGTTTATTTAAAACTCACCGTGTTTGTCAGTGTGTCTGTCCGTGCACCGTTTTGTTAAGTTTAGTCTGTTTTTGTTTGTCTATTTATTTTGGCGTAGAGTGCCGTGTCCTGTGTTTTAGTGTTTGTTTAAACCTTTTATTTTGTAATAAACCGGCGCCAACAGGCGTCTTCATCATTTCATTTCACATCATCGTCTTTGTATATTTCATTCCTTCCTGGTTCTGACGCCGCCCACTTGGCCGTCTTTGTGACAGCATCATCTAAAGAACACCATCCCTACTGTGAAGCATGGTGGTGGAAGCATCATGTTATGGGGATGTTTCTCATTGGCAGGTACTGGGGCACTTGTCAGGATAGAAGGGAAAATGAATGGAGCAAAGTACCTTGAGGAAAACCTGCTGCCCTCTGCAAGAAAGCTGAAACTGGGAAGGAAGTTCACCTTTCAGCATGACAACCACCCACAGCACACATCCAAAGCTACACTGGAGTGGCTAAGGAACAAAAAGGTAAATGTCCTTGAGTGGCCCAGTCAGAACCCTGACCTAAATACAATCAAAAAATTGTGGCATAACTTGAAGATTGCTGTTCATCAATGTTCCCCAAGGAACTTGACAGAGCTTGAACAGTTTTGTAAAGAAGAAAGGTCAAATATTGCCAAATCAAGGTGTGCAAAGTTGGTAGAGACCTATCCCAACAGACTCACGGCTGTAATTGCTGCTAAAGGTGCTTCCACCAAATATTAACTCGGGGGTGGAGACTTATCCAATTATGATCTTTCAGTTTTTGTATTTTTAATATATAATTTCTTTCTCAATAAAAACTTTTTTCCCCCGTAACAGTGTGGAGTATGGTGTGTAGATAAGTGGAAAAAATGCATTAATCTAATTTTTGACAATTTTAAACCATTAAAAACTGCAGCCACTCCAATGCAGAGCCCGACGATGAGCTCACCAGATCTGAAGCTATGGAAAACTCTACCTGGTCTGTAATAGGAAATGGAAAGCCTCTAAGCTAGTGCACTTTCTGTGAAGAACAGAAGGTGAGGCACTAGTTGTACACACAGCACATTTGCAATGGAAAATATAACAAATTACTGGAGCACACCTCCATATAACAAATTACAGGAGCATACCTCCAGGAGACCCATAATGGTCATTTTCATACTGGTGACTCCGGAGATACTGAAAGTCATTTTTTGCCCACTGCCCAAATTCCAGTTTAGCATGTATCTGCTTATACTGTATTATCTAATAAACTAAAGCTAGTAGTTTGTTTTGTTTGGCTGACTCTTCATGTTGTGTTTAAAATATTATACTGTATATCACAGGGCTAACCTTTATTTTTGACTTTCTCAGGTGAAGCTCAATGAACAAATCTGATGAAATTACATGTTTTTCTCTCACCATTCACTTCATGTGTTACAAGTAACAAGTCCCCACCTCAGCCCTCATATTTTCCTGTGGGCAGCATAGAAAACTTTAAAATACTTTTGTACTGGAGTTCGGCTAAGTTTCTGAAATGGTAGTTGTGTAATGAAATCACAAATTTAAAGTGCTTGGTCATATCATCAGTTATCCAATGTCAGAGTTTTAATTAGGACATGGAATTATTCTTTGGGAGTTCCCTCATTACATGCTCAGTGAATAATTTAGCAAACTATATGAAGACCAAACCACACTAAACAAAGGACAATTAATGTGTCTGCAAGCATTTTCTTCTTTTAGGGTAAACTTGATAAAAGGCTCTCTGCAAAATAACAGTGTCTTGGTGTGAGCACAAATGTCTAATTGTATTTCTCCCTGCAGCACATTCCTCTGTGTATTAGGATACCAGAAGCAGGATAACAGGCTTAACCATGATTCTGTGTCATTGGAGCAGTGTGCAAAAACAAATGTAACAGTATAGTGGATTTGATCCCAGACTTACAATTCAAATTAAATGTGTCTGGTACAAATCGTTTATCACCCATTCTCTGCAGTCTAAGACATGGCTCAACATTGCACTGGGCTGGCTATTTCCAGACTGTCGAGCACAGTTTGTAATTGGAAAAAACATTATGCTGCAAGCCATCTGAACTTATTACCCAGTGCATTTTTTAAAAATATAAATGTCCTAGTCTGCAATTGAGTAACATCAGCAAAGGATCATAAATAAAATATCCCCATTATTAAAACAAAATACATATGTTATTATAAATAAAACACATTTTGGGAGCTTTTTGTGTTTACATGTTACACTATTGATAGACCAAATTCATACACAATTAACTAAACCACCTAAAACATTCAAAATAATTCACAACCTGTCAGTACTTGCTTTTAGAATTTAGTATTTTATTTTTTTTTTGTATAGTCAGACAAAGGCAAAAAATAGACAGACAGGTTTTTTTTGATGTCTCATAGCCTGCTTTAAAACAAGTATGTTAGTAACATGCATCCTACGCCACGGCAGTTAATACAAAGTTGGAGCAATCAGTATTAAAGTATTTCTGAAACTGATACTCTTCAGAACTGTGGTAAAAATATTCTTACAGTTGTAACCGTGTCAGAGTGAAAATGATTGAAATTTAAGAATTTCCAACAAAAATGTAATTTTTCGTTGTTATTTATTACTGTATGTGGTCTAGGTAATGATCAATTGCCTTGGTTTTTTATGAGCATTCGTATACTCTGGGGATGATTAGATGACATGTATAACTTTTTTTTAACATTTGCAAACCCTTCTTCCACAAATACGTTTTGATTAACAGGTTAGCCTTTGGATTTTGTCGATCTCATGGTTAAATCCAGCCTAAGTGAAATCAGTCAAATACTTCTCTAAAATAAAGGCTAATTACAGATGGGTAAACAATAGTGAATTAAACATATGGCAATATGTAATCATTGGACATGTGAATAAATGCATAATGACTACATGGGCCATTTGTTCTTAATTTTAACCTCAGAAAATGTACTTTCTCCAATGGTGTTTCCAAGACTGTTACTCTATAGAAATATGGTGACCAGAGTAAGCTATAGAAATATGTCAAGCATAGAAAACTATATAATATAGAAATTTGGAAAGAACTGTTGATTTATAGAAGTTTTATATGTCTATAAAACATACCCCAAAGATAGAAACATGCTGATCTAGATGTTTTCATGTGAATACAAATGCTACCTTTACTGGAAACTACTGCCACTTCACTTTGCATTGCTTTTGAGAGTAATTGTACTAAGATTACTCTACATTAGGGTCCCAACAGTCCTGCTCGGAACTAGTTTAATAAGAAAAATAAATAAAATGCTGCTGATCAACTGTATATGGACAATAGGTTATTATATAATTCCTACAAAATGTAGACATTACTATAGATTTATTTTAGAATGAACAAAATAAATAGACACATCTACTATATAATAAAGTGGCAATATATATATAGAAAACCTTTTTTATAGGCAATTACTTTTTCAAATCGATTGCATGTTAAGATATTTAGTGACAAAAGATGTCTGAGTGGGGTAAAACATGCACTGTAACAAATGACTTGCCCAGTCATTCTGCATTTAGCATATTAATTTGTCCCAAAGTTGTTTGTGGGTAGTGTACATTATTTGAGACTCTTTCTAAAAGCAGTCCCTCCTTACCTGACAACATGAAATGTAGGCTCATTTCAAGTACCTACCAAACAATAACAAATATGGGCAGGTTTAGTCTTTGGGGTTTTGACATAAGGCACACTCTGGGTTCTGATCTGATTGTTGCTCCACTTGAATGGTCACAGAATGAAAGCTGAAATTCTCAAAACAGGCTTCGGTGATCTCTTTCAGTGCTGGCTGAGGATTCACTGTGTCATCTGTTTGAAAAAGACAACAGTTTTTATTGGTGGTTTAGGACTCATCGTCATATATTCAGATTTTGCTTGGCCCTCGGTGGTTGTTATTTGTTTCTTTTTAAATTTGTAGTTCATAGTATCTTTGTTTAAAAAAAAAAAATTAGATATGGAGCAGACAGGATTTCCCTTGCCTAATTCTTGCTCTCTGTTGCCTTCTATGTAACCAAAGAATGGCAGACTTCTTCTAAATACTCCTGTGTATAAGGATTATGATGACACCTCATTTTTTAAAAGCTGCCTTCTTCTGGTTTTAATAATGCTCCAGTGGGATGCTGGTAACAAGTATCCTAAATAATAACAAGGGAACACCCCAGATGCATTCACAAAGCGCTATTCAGAAAATGTGTTAATAACGCTACTGCAAGCCTACACACTGACCTTTGTGGGTTAGATCATCCGCTGAAGAAGGGTATAAGCACTGATATTAAGACAGAAATAGTACTAATGCCAGCAAAAACACACTGTGGACCAGGCCCTGCCTTATTTTTTTAAAGCAGTTGGTGGATGCTTATGAATTCAATGAATATACTGATGCACTACTGCTTCCTCAAACATTTTTTTTAACTGTATTTCATTGAGCTACTTACCCAAAGCAACATGAGCTGAGAGAACAACCTGATTCATTGTGAGTGCCCATATATACACGTTGTGAATTGCTTTCACTCCTTTCACCATGAGAATCCTATCTCTTACTGCATTATAGTTAATCCCTATTGGGGCTCCTAGAAAAATACAAATGAGGGGCATAAAGTGTAAACAAAGTTATACAAACATAGTCTTGTACTATATTTTAGTGCTGAATTAATATGTTGCATGAAAAGACAAATTGTATTAAGCACCCAATTGCTGTTTTTGTACATTGTAATTAGGAAACAGACTGGGGGGGGGGGGGGGGGGGGGGGGGGGGGTCATACAAAATTAAAAGGACATAAGGGGTGTTGTTAACACAGGAAGTGGTGTTGTAATGCCGCACAAGTGACCAAAATGTATTTACAATTGTAGTTGCTGACAACCGCCATTAGGGCACTATAAACAGTATCAGAGTTCTGTGCGGGCCGTTTTTTGTTTTTTACTGCCCACTTCCGACCCGGACCCGCTACTACAGGACCCGACCCGAACCCACTGCAGCACTGTCTTCTTACCCGCAACCCGACCCACTTTAATAAGACCTGCAAACCCAACCCGAACCTGCAAGTGTTTGTCCTTTACCTATTCCCTGCGCCGACTGCCTCTCACGCTCTCACTTTCACACAAAGATATATCTGCCATTCTCCACAGACTGAGATACATCTACCATTCTTCACAACTGGCTCTGTAACTGAATCCTTATGTCAATATATTTATTTCTTTTTACAACCTTACGTTTGCAAATTGCCTTCATACCTTTCAGATACATGTGACATGTTAAACTGTATTCATAAATTAAGAATTTAATTTGGACATATCCTTGTATCTTTAGTAGTTACTAGTCTATACACCAACATCCCACATCTAGGTGGCATTGATGCTGTTACTTTTTACTTAAATTCTAGCTCTATTGATGAGAATTCACCTCTTTCTGAATTAATTTTGCAATTACTGGACCTGTATTTTAACTCGCAATATTTTTTACAGATAAAAGGTACAGCAATGGGAGCAGCACTTGCCCCCAATTATCTAAACTTGTTTATGGGTTGCTGGGAAGAAAAATGCATATATAGTGATAAAAATGTCAATGTGCCATTTATTTCTTTATGGAAACGGTACACTGATGACATTGTCTAATGTGGTCAGGATCAAATATACAACTTGAGCAATTTGTGAAGTATATTAACTCAGTGGACAGTAATTTACAATTTAAATGTGAATCAGATACACAAAAAATACATTTTCTAACTGTTATTTTGATTTTAATCACATAATAAATCTGAATAGCGCACTTCCTTGAACAAGTTAAAACAATCTATAATGAGCAAAACCTACCTTCCATTAAAACCAGTAAGATATCCCGAAGAATTGTAAAAGTTGTCACCAGTACAAAGAGGGAGAATAGACATGTGCAAATAGGATCTGCTATTTTGTATTCTGGCTGAAGAAGAAAACACAGAACACAGAATATAAAATAAATGTAAAAGTATTTAATTACCTCAGACTGAGGATCAGATATGACTGGTAGAGTGCAGTGACACACATGTCTGAAGTAACAGATCATATGAAAAGATGTTATAGTACCCTCCAAAAATAATCCAGTTGTCTATTTTTACCACTTGTGTTGTTTAATCGCTTATCTAAAAATCATATATACAGTAAGATAATGAGAACTACATCATAAAACACTGACTACTTCACATTATTTATCACAACAGATGTTGACACCAATACTTTTAGTGGTATTCAAATGCTTTTCTAATATGGCCCACTTCTGACATTTTGGTTTCCAGTTTCACTGACCTTGAAGAAAATGATGAGTGCACTGATTAGCACACTGAGGCTCTGTAAAAGGTCGCCCAACACATGAATGAAAGCTGCTCTCACACTAGCGTTATGCTGGGGGACGTGACCCGATTCTTCCATACTTCTTTTGCCATGGCTGTGCCCATGTTCATGGCTGCTTTCCCCCACACCCACATGGCTGTGACCATGGCCAGTCTGGTGAAGTGTTAATCCCATTCTAGAGTAGACCATTATCAATGTTTTCATTAGGCCTAATCAGAATTTCACTGTTAAATGTTTTGATCAACTGAGTAAGGATTTGCAATTTAAATATTTCATTTATCTTTATAAAGAGGATTTGTAGTTTTTCTTCCTTCAAAGCATTTTCTAATAGCTTTACAAAATATTCAATAATAAGACACAAATTTCAATTAGACAATTGTTTCAAGAAGAAGTCTTAGTCCAAGTCTTAGTCCTAGAAGTCTTAGAAGAAGCCCAGATTATCACCAAAAGGAGGGAAAAATGCAACAAATAAATAAAAACAAATTAATAAGTGATTAAATAAACACATAGAAACAGAAGTTCTACTTATTGTACGTGAATTGCCACAAAACAAATAAAAAAGTTACACTTACATAATATTTGCTAATACAGCACAGCTTGAGGTGATAAGCATTACTGTCCCATCTATGGTGTAATTATTACTTGTCAGTCTTTCACAGGCCAGGTACACCAGTACCCCTGTCACAAGCCAGATTGTAAAAATTGACAGCAAGGCACCAAGGATTTCTGTTGGGGTTGGGGGAAACAAAAAACATGTTTTGTTTTTTATCTAAAATTAAACATGCCAGACTGCATGGTCCTGTGCTGTAAAACTAATTAAAGAGCCAGTATCACATCTATATAAGTTATAACAATTCATGTAAGATGTATTGAACCTTGCTGTTTCGTATCACTTGAAATAACTTTCAGTAGTTTCTCAGCATTATGAACTGCTTCAGGCAACTCCAATCTATCCCTGAAGCTTGGTAGCATATTTACATGTTTGCCTTTAGTCCTGGAATTAGTGTCATCATTCTTCCCGGCATGAAAAACATCCCATTGAGTTTCTATTATTATTAAAAGGCAACAACATTATAATAACAGTTTTTTTTTTTTTAAACTAGTCAGTAATATTTTATTTTACCTATATTTATCCTTTATTCTCAACGCACCTCTTAATAAATAATTTGTATGTACAACATTATGATGTTTAAACCTATGCTACTTGGTCTTTGCCAGTCTTTAAAAGTAGTGTGTGTTAAAACACTATACATAAGCTTCTATAAATGTCTTGCATCACTTTCAGGGACCAAACCAACCAAATGAAGCACTTGGCAAAAGCAGCAACTGAAAAACTCCTTAAAGCAGGGATTGTATTGAGAGTCACCAGGTTTTTGCTAGGTATAATTACTGCTCACAGGTGTATAATTATTTTAGAAATGACACTTCAGTTCAATGTCTTCCTACAAGACTTTCATAATCAAATTTGATAAGCACTTGCACTGATGGTTTCAGATAAAAATAAAATAAAATAAAAAAAAACACAGTTTGCTGCCGTACCGGCTCTGTGCCACCCATAGTTCAATCTCTTTGTGGCAGGCCTGGAGGACAGCCACAACGAACACAAACTGATCATGAAACTGGCAAAGTCCACTAGAAGATGGGCTGCATCAGTCATCACAGCCAGACTTCCTGCAATGTATCCACCTGGTGACAGACAAAAGAGAAATTCACCTATTAAGTGCCTCGTTTTTTTTAGGATGCATGCTGTAGTTGGGATATATGTTGTAGCATGTCTGGGGGTATATGGACAATAAGAATGTACAGTAGCTAGTTCACAGCTGGGGCTTTGTTGGTGGAGGCATACATTATACAGCCTGGAAGCACACCTTGTTAAATTGGAAGGGTTCCTGTATTAGTCAGTTTTACGTTCCATTATTGGGTTATTTTTACGATCCCAGGACAGAATTGGGATCCTGTCTGTCAACATTTAAGTAGGTAGCTCAGCGTGATACTAAAAAGGCCTTGCTGTATGGAAAACTAAGGCAGCTGTTAGGCACTTTTTAAAAAAGCGCCTAAAACAACTTTCATCCCTTATTGCCTGCAAGACCCCTAATTCAGCAAAATATTCTGCTAGTGTTAGAAATGTTTTTAAAATTAATTCTTACCTCATGTGCATGTGTTGAAGATTTTTTTTGTTTATATATGACACTGCTTCCTAATGTCTCATCACATCCTTCTTACCCTGCTTCACTTTGGTAACCATAGGAGAGACTGACAGGGTGAAGCGAGGCCGTCCAACACACAGACTTGGGGCCGTATTACAGAACAATTTCCTAACTTGGTTTCCTAGCTTATCTTTCAGGCTAGGATAGGATTTTTCCTAACTTGGTATTACAGAAGCATTTCCTAAGTTAGCAGTGTCTAGAATTTCCTAAGTGTCTCAAGTGTAACTATCCTACCACCAATAGGTAGCTGTTAAAAAAAAAAAAAAAAAAAAAGTAATACTTATTCAATTTCAGTCATAAACACAATTTTATTTTAATTAGCAATGCCAACACACAACAATATCTCACAGGCTAAAGTGAAGCTAAAAATAAGAAAAGATTTGTAATGTTTGTGCCTCCGGTGTGAAAGGAAGTGTGTGACATAGTTATGTACATTAGAGTCCAAACTTGTATTTTTCAAGTCGCACTACATATATGAGCCGCTGGTTAGCGTCTCACATGTAATACCACACCAGAATCAACACAGAATACTTAATATCTTATTCCTCAGTAAAGTTTCAAATATCAATAATCATAATCACCGACAGTAACTTGTGAGAGTGTCTAACTCCAGTTTCCAACACCATGCTGTTCCGCGAATAACACGGTGAACCAACCACCTTCTCTCACGGGAGGTGGGGCTAGATCTAGATGTTACACGTAGCCTACTGTTAAAGGTACACATACCAAAATATACTAATGGATATATATTATCATCATCATCATCATCATCTTCAGCCTTTTTCAGTCCAATTCTGGATGAAGGCCTCCCCAAGATTCTTCAACAAAAGCCTGTCTGCTGTGTCCCTCATCCACGTTGCTCCAGCGGGTTTTCTAATTTCACCTTGCCATCTTGCTGGAGGTCTTCTTCTTGGTCACTTTATATCTTTTGGGATCCAGTCTAGAACCTCCTTGGTCCAGCGATGGTCTGTTCTTCTTGCTACATGTCCGGCCCACTGCCATTTTTTTTTGTTGCTCTTATAACATTGCATACCTTTGTCTGCTTTCTTATCCATTCCTTCTTTTTCCTGTTTCTTCTTGTTATTCCCAGCATGCATATTTCCATACTCCATTGATGCTGTATATATAAGACCTAAATGTCCAGAAATATTTGTGCAATATAAAACTTAAATTCTAAAGCCCCAGAACAATAAGGGGGAATGGGTAATACACCGGTGTGACGTATGTGCAGGTGTGTCTAATATTAAACTACCGTACCAGTGCCACAATGAGATTACTACAGCCACTGTCAACAACCCGATTTATTTGTTCAGGATGCCAGTGCGGTGTCACACGAAATCTGGTCTGCCTTGGGAACAGGCTTGGGGTTCTTCAGCCTGTTGCTAAGCAAAGGACGCATTGAAGTTCCTTGTGTATTCAAATGGGACGGGGCATTATTGGATTTCATTTAATTACCTGACAATGATTCTTATGAAAGGACATTTCTAATAAAGGGTAATCAATATGTTTTTATATCTCTGAAATTCTCTATGATTGTCCTGGAAATTGCTAGATTTGTAGCTAGTTGCTTTTGACAACAAATCTAGTCAAGTCAGACCTTAAAGTCACTATTCAGTAAGTCAAGGATCTGCCTATATAAAAAAGTACCGGAGGATTTGCTGTGCACAAATATGATCACTAACCTACATGGTAGATACCAGTTTTATAGTAGTTAAGGAACGCAATACGGTACAAATAAGGTACACTGACAATACGATGTGCTTGATGTAACCTGCGTATGCTGCATCAATTGTTTTTTATAACTCTAAGCTTGTGCATGGTGATAGAATCCACTGATCATAAATATTGTCATTGTAGAGCTGACAGTAGATGTCACTACCATTTGTAACCAGAGTGATGATTGTGTATAGCTTTGTGATGATGTAAAAAAAACAATCTGCTGTACAATAATTTGTTTATAAGTTGCTATATTAGTGTTGTAAATCGAACCCTGACGTTGACGTTGATTATCGTGCAAATTCTAACGACGACTATCTATCAATATCAAGTTAAAAAAGGTTTAAAAAAATAAATGTTCTCACAGTAACAGTTTAAAGGAACAATAAGTCCTCTTTTTATAGAGCACGGTATAAAACACTTATTCAAACAAATCCTGATGTTTTAAGATCCGTTTGATATTGTCATTCAAATATAGCACTTTTCATATTCTTGCCGTCACTAGCCTTTGCCTTGTTTTGTGTAAAATCTGACAAATTTACAGTGTAAACATAACAGTAAAAAAAAAAAAAAAAAAATCAACCCCACTGCCCAAAGGAGAAAAAAAACAAGGTCTGAAAACTACATTATTCGATCTCTCACTTTTTTTTTAATTTACTGTTAAAATTTATGAATTACAAGACCCAGCTTCTGCAAAGCAGCAGTCCCTTCCAGTGTGCTGCAGAGATGCATTTCACTTTTTGCTGTCATATTTTAATAATAACTTTACATGACTTGGCATAGCCAATTAGATTTGCATTATCTTCAGTGAATACAACTATATAATTTTATTTTGTCTCCATACTTGAATGTGTATAGTATCTTTTTCATACATGTATGTTGATTTATTATTAATTGACTTACTGCCCACATCGCAAATAAGATATGTAGAATATCTCTTTCATACATGTATAGGCCTAATCAATCTACATACCACTTAGCAACCAAAAATGTGTCACATACTAGAGTGCTCAGAGAAGTGTTTCGCCCACGTGGATTCGCTTACACAGTACATTACTAAGGCCCTACCTATTTCACAGCCATCAAACGTGACACAGACCGTTTTCATTTTTCACGGTGAAAACTGTCTATCTTGTGTAATTTTATCCTTCATTTTGACCCATGGAACAATTTTGACTTATTTTGACCTAGGGCACTGGCCTACCCTCTCCAGGCATTCCATGTGCACTTACAAAATCTAGAAAAATACTGTACATTGACAGTATGATGAGATCAAAATTATAGAAAAACTCCTTCCATTCTGGGTACCAAAAGCCGTTGTAAACAAAGCCAATCATGGCCACTATACTACTGTAAATAGCATATTATGCTTGTGTGTTTAAAGTTATTATGTTAGAGAATGTAAAAAGGTAAAATACTTACCAACTATCTCACCAATCATAAAAACCATACAGATGGCGGAAACTACCCAAAGCCTCTGCTTTGCTAGCTTTTGCTCTATTTTTCGGTCTTCTGAAGCTCTGTTCTTATCATGGCAGTGGTTACTGAGAACGCCATCCTTGTCACAGGGAGCTTTTTCAGGGTCTTCACTGGACATGCTATAGATCAAGGAAGAGAGGAAAATAAAGTGAACAGTCAGAGGAATGGGACAGTTTTATCTATTCTGCAAGTGCTTGCGTGTGCTAAGTATACAGTCTGCTGCCAGGGACTTCATGTTTGTTGTTGTGTCAGATTCGCACATACTCTTTTTATTTATATTATATATATATATATATATATATATATATATATATATATATATATATATATATATATATATATATATATCTCTTAACACATTCTCTTAAGGGAGGATAGAGTTGTTTTAAACTCTTATATGTGGTTTTATTCATGCACTGGGCATGCGATATGTCCAAACAACTTTTTAATCATCAAGAAAATGACACAGACTAATTAATTTGAAGAGTTTATCGACTCAGAGCAGTAGTAGTGCTCTTTTCGGTTTGTTAAATACTTTAAAAAATTGATCAAGTGGTTGGAAGCCACTTTGGATCCCTGCTAATATACAACCTGGGTGCTTCCAGTACCTTTACAGATTTAACAACATTAGCACTTTACAGTAGTACAAATGATTATCATATGCTTAGAATTCAGGCTATAAAATGCAAAAAGCTAAAACGCCCATCGCTACGTTCTAGAACATTCAATATATCCCTCTCAACAGCTAAAATGTAAATCCTATACCTTATAGCAATGCATCCAATGTAAAAGAGATATTAAATTAAAATATATGCTTACCTTCCAGTATATGGAAGAGTACTGTGGGATATATGAAAAATAAGAACTGTCTTCAAAAGGCAGAGACTTGTAAATATGACCAAACAGCAATCAGTTTTTTAGAGATCTTCAGAGCATGGATCACACAACTTGTAGTTTGCAAGTCGAGCGATGCTTGACTGGGGTTTACCTTGGTTTTTATATGATTTTCTCTCCATTGAATACATCAGGACTCCCAATTAAATCTGATCATCAATCTGCCTTGACAGTTCTTATCTTTGAGTTAATAATATATTCTAGAAGGATCCGGTCAACTTTTTTTTTTTTATAGCTAATTGGAGTTGCTCCACAACCATCTTAATTAATTGGATATAACTTCTTTCCAAAAATATTGGAACATGATCTCATAGCTTCTCTTTTTTCAACCCCTCCTTTTCCTAAAAAGTCAGGTGAATCACAGTTCACAGGATCCTTGCTATAATACCTCACAATACAAGTTTATATGTGTATAACATCATCTTTCTGTGTGATTATATTAACCTGAGCCTAATATATTCCCTCTGAGCAACATATCTCATCACCTTTTCAGTTTAGTTTACTTTCATAAACAGGTGTGTTAAAAAAGTGTGGAACAAAAAGACTGTAGGGGTTTATGACAAGCCTTTGAATAAGCATACAGTGGTTAGTTCAGTTATTTCCATTTAAATTTAAGCTATAATAAAACATGTTAAATATAATAGTCTTTTATTAACTTGTACCATGTTTGGACTAAAACTGACTCTCTCTGTTTCTAAAAGTTGCCTGCACAAGCAGGTTTCCACACACCTTGTTAACTTACCAAGCCTAGTGTTTTGATTAATATGAAACTCCCCTGCAAGCACTTTCCAAATTCACAGCATGAAGCCATTTTTTGCTCGCAAACATTATCCCAATTAAAATCACTACCTATCTGATAAGGACTGATACTGTAGATGACTTTTCTATTTTAAATCAAATGTTCATTTTGGCTGCCAAGTTTTCATTAATTTCTATGATATCATGGAGAGTTTTGCTCGTTATAGAAAGACCTTGGATTCAAAACTGCTGATGACCAGTGAATCTCGCTTTGACTGCCAAAAAGGAACTTTCCAGGTCTAGCTCCGTTCTGCTGCAGGCAGGTAAATGTGAGTCTATTTTGTTTCCAGTAAGTCTATTGTGTACTATATTAAATACAGTTTACACTTTCATTTTCCAATATTCAAACCTAACAGTTCCTGTTTCTACTGCAGCAAAACCTTTATATAAACTAAACATGTATTTCCTTCAATTTAACTGATAGTGTACTGTCTAAAAGACTTTAAAAATGTTCGTGGACAGTTGATTACTTACGCCCCGTTTATAGAAAAGAAAAAAAAAAAAAAAACTTGTTCTAATTCTGCAGTACTGTGTGGCAGTATTTACTGACCACCAGATCCCATACAGTCAGTCACTTGGTACTGTTTAACTTAAATGACTAGGCTATCCAGTATATTACTAAGAACAGTCTGTGGGAAAAGCATTGCAAGCTGGACGATGTCTCCTGAATATGCAGTGTTGCTTTGGCTACTTGGCTGAAGAATGCATACTAACTTCAGCACAGTATTTAATTGGCATTCTTCTTTTGATACTTTTCACTGCCATCACATAACATATAGGTAGAGCCCCGTGATTTTTGCAAATACAAAAGAGCATGAAATAAAATGAAATGAGACGAATAAAACAAAATAAAATGGCATGCAAAAATAAAATGAAAAATCATTATAAAGCAAACGTAGTGTAGCTTTTCAACAGGAGGCAGAAAATGAGAGACAGGCCCTCTTTACAAAGAGCTTTTATTCAGCAGGCCTCTCTCACATACAGAAAATGGTGTCGCAGAGTCTTTTTTTCACCTTAGCCCCGCCCCCTTAATGACCGCAATTCCCATTGGCCCTCAGCCGCACACTAGGACCAATGGCCACAGACAGAGGTAAACAAACAAGGTGCGGGACATACAGCTATGGAGGGGAACACAATTAGAGCGGGAATTACAATACCCAAACACAACTGCATGGATCGCTACAATAGAATTGGGAGGTTTATACAAAAAATACTTTAAATAAATACTTGCAATCGTAGTGGTCAAAGTTCAGCCATTACCATAGACATAGTATGAAGGGAAATGGAAACTTTGACCAGCACTTGCGCAGATGTACAATTTGGAGCAAATTGGGAATTAAAATTGTGATGGAAGAAAAGAGAAATGTGTTACTAAAATGCCTAAACCGCACATAACAACGGTGACAAAATTATGATTGCAAGTGTCGGCTGAAATGCGAGTCGAAAGATACCATTGTTAAGCTAGCTGTTTATTCTTTTGGGGGAAAATATGGATGTTTGCTTATATTTTGTATCAGTATGCTAATTCTTTGTTTTATTTTAAGTGGTGCAAACCTTGCACTGGAGCAAATGCTGTTTCGGTTTTGAGTGGATCTGAATGAATGAGTCTGCTTTGCTTAAGTGTTTAAATACTGAGAAACACCAAGCTTATTGTATACTGTTATATATGTGTATACCTCCCCAAGCTGGAAATACAATTCCCATCGCTGTATGTGTGATTATTGTTACCCACAATAGTAGGGCAGTGTAAATATATATTGTTTATTTGCTCTTACTGTATTTTTATAGAGGGCATGGGCAGTATTTACTGTAAATAGGCAGTTAATTAAAAAGAGTGGGGGGCTGTATGTTACCGTTACTGCCGCGAATGAGAATGTTAACTAAATTATGTTTCAGTGCCAGGTCTAATTAGGTCATAATGTTGTTAAAAAAAGCTGAAATAAAAATTATTTATGTAGTTAAAACATTATGTACTATATACTACTATTGATATGTATCTATTTTTGTTGCTTTTATTCATTTGTATCTGTAATAAAACCAAATAAAATGAAATTTGCATTTATTGCTGGGATAGTTGGCGGCGATTGGTCTATTTTGTTTGTGTTCAAAAGCAATGTAAAAAGGCGCAGTGCACTGCGTACACAGCTCATAAAGATTACCGAAACTAGTAGGGTTTACCATTGCCTCAGTAGGTGCACGGCACCCCAGTATTTCAAGCCAGGGCTGTTACTGCACCCCCAGCACCCCTAGTTCCCGTGTCCCTGATTCTATCTGTACCTTATACTGTTTCACAGACAGTATTTCTAAAAAAAAAAAAAAAAAACACAAAACTTGTGACTTCAAACTGTATACAAATCTTTTGGCTGTTTTTTTTTTTTTTTTTTTTTTTTCCAGTGTGCTAAAACTGAATATTTATTCAAGTTTTTTTTTTTTTTTTTTTTTTTTAATTAGCTGTACTAGCCCAGCAAATCAAATGATATCTTTAAGGTAGTCATGACACATAACATGTCAGTGTCCAACTGTATCAAATCAATACGGTTTGTTTTAAAATGAAGCTAATTTTGACGTTCATACTTAGTTTTTTTTTTTTTTAAATCTTTTCTTCATCAGTTTATTTTATTTTGTATTTTTAAACTTATACTGGGAGTGGTTGGTGCTCCTTCCTCCTGTCTTATGTATGGTAATATATTAGTATTGTAGTGTGCACGGGGGAAGACAGCAGCAGGGCTGGTAGGTGACGTAATCACACACAAAGACATAAGCCCGATCGATATACACTCCTTGCAAAGGAGCCGGTGTTACAGGCTAATCCTCACCCTGTCAGGCCAATTCTCACCCCCAGGACTGTGAAGATTTTTTTGATATTTTATCAATCAGAAAGAAAAGAGGAAATGTGTCTTTAGTGTGATTTAACCTTTTTGTTATGTTAATTAAATTAAGATGTATTATTTTTTTTTAATTTACTTAGTATCCTTAATTTTAGTAACAGAGTGAGATTCACGTGTGACTTGTTTAATTGACAGTTACATTTAAATTGTTATATTTTAATAAATAATACATTTAAGTTTCATAAAATGGCAAACGAAATACACAGTAATATTAAGGTGGACCTTCAATGGACAAGAAAAGAAATAGAATTTTTAGATACTGTAATAAAACTTGAAGAAGGTTCAATTGAGACTGACCTCTTCTATAAACCTACTGACATGCACCAGTATTTACACATGTCCTTTGCACATCCAATACACACTAAAAGGGCAATCCCAAAAGGGCTAGGAATAAGAACACGATGAATATGCTCTAAAGAAAGTGACTATGTAAAACAAAGACATGTATTAAAAACAAATCTTAAAAAAGTGGATACAAAGAAAGAATTATAGAGACAGAGTTAAGAAAAGTGGATAAACTAAAAAGAGATGATCTACTAGATTATAAAAATAGAGATAAAAGGTCAAGAGAGTCCCATTAGTAACTCTAAACTTTTGCCCAATATTTCTAAGATAGTTTGGAAACACTTGCGTATTCTACATAATTCAGAAAAATTGAAAAAAGTGTTTCTTAAGGCCCCAGTTGTAGCATTCAAAAGAGAAGCTAATTTAGGTGATATTCTAGTTCACAGTAAACATAAACGAATAAATGACAGAATAGGATCTACAAATACTTGCACTAGATATGTAAATTTTGTAAATACATGGGCAAAAGTAGTAATATAATTAAACACAAGAACACCACGTATCCACTAAAAACTAATACCTACTGTAAAAATAGCAATGTTGTTTATGGAATAGCCTGTGAAAAATGTGATGAAATAAAATATGTTGGAGAGACTGGAACAACTTTATATAAAATAATTCAGAACCACCTTTCATTAATTAGAAATAAAAAAATGAATGAGCCAATAGTACAGCACTTCACCAGTCAAGGACATGACATAAATGATGTAAGGTTAGTAGTATTAGAACAGCTAAAATTAGATAATGCCACATATAGAAGAATAAAAGAAAGTAAATGGATAAATAGACTGAACACAATTATGCCAGCGGGACTCAACAGAAAAGAATGAACTAATTAATTAAAATAAATATATACACACATACATATATATACATACATATATATATACATACACACACATATATATAGACAGCATTAAAGTGCTTTGTCGTTATTTAGTGTTTTATATATAGAGACACCTGATAAGTAAAAATATTTAATGTGTGTTTTTTTTCTCACTTGGGACAGTTAAGCACAGTGATCATCCTGGGATGCATATAGTTATGTGCTCTTTTGCCCCATCTAAAGCCTACAGCACTCTACCTAATTTAACCTGTTATTTATATTTATATACATGTTGCCCAGGCCTGCTCTAAAGTTCATTGCTTTGCAGTGTATGAAACGTTTTTGTTCTATTATTCTCACTATTATTGTTCACTAAACATTGCTTATTTTGCCTACATCAGTCTTTTTTCCGTATCTTTGTCACAAATATATCCTACTGCTGATTAGCTTATAGTACAATGAAAACGATTATGCAATGTATAGAATATTGGCGTGAGACTTGGCCCGGGCTAATATTCACTCTCCCAGTTTTAGTGCGACAGGTCCCGGTTCGCGCCCGTCTTCCACCTGTGTGTGGATTGACTAGGCTTTGTGCGATTCGCTTGCCTTCGTTAACCGAGATCGCTACAATATATCAGTTATAATATTGATTATTTTTTTATTGATGTGTTTTGTAGTTTTAAAAATTTACATTTTTATTGACTATTGAACATGTCCGGTTTCCATTCTGACGGCTTAAATGTTTGTTTAGTTTTATATCGGTAGAAAACTAAGAATGCAAAAGATATATACAAATACTAGACTCTCAAACAAATACAACACTATTTTATAGTATATGTAAAACAAATTTTGAAGTTGGTGTCAAGTTTGTAAGGAAAATGAATACACATTTTTTAAGAAACAGCATCACGAAATACACATTGTTACAATATCCATATCTACGTGAAAGTACAAAAATTGTAAAATGAATATAGATTGTAAAGTACAGTCATATAAAAAAAATTCGGCTAATAATGAAAATATTTTAAACGTCGAATCTTAAAATATTCCCTCAACATACACTAAAATAGTTTATACTGTAATTATAACTTTTTTTTTTTTACTTCATTATAGTCCAGTACTTTTCGGATTCAACATTAACATTCTTGTGTTGTATTCCATTTAAAACTCAACGTGATTATAACATTCTATAATTATTAATTAATTATCTATATATTAATAATTATATTATATTATATATATATATATATATATATATATATATATATATATATATATATATATATATAATGTTACAAACAAAATTAAGAAACAAACAAACAACAACAAAAAACTTTAATTTTTACCTTCTGAGAGTCACGGAGTACATATTGGCTTGTTTCTCACTCACTAACTTAGATCTTTCAGGGTCCCTTTTGAACATATTGAAGATTTTCTTGAAAAAGTGATGGATTTCTAAATGCTATCCAGGCGTACGTAGCGATAAATACTAGCCTTTTTTTTTCAATTAGACATAGATTATTATATTTAAATTTTAAATATTACATTTTAATATTGGATTTCTTGCACAAACAAAATATTTTTATATACAATTATGCATTATTATTATTATTATTATTATTATTATTATTATTACTTCCTTCAAGTCAAGACGGGGACATGAAGTCCGAAAGGCTTTCCGTGTCTACTTTGAATCTCTCTCTCTCTCTCTCTCTCTCTCTCTCTCTCTCTCTCTCTCTCTCTCTCTCTCTATATATATATATATATTAAAAAAAAAAAAAAAAAAAAAAAAAGCATTCAGTGAAAGCCTTGTGACTTCTAGCCGTGTGCAAAACACTTCGCTGCCTTGCAGCACGTCTAATTCGTTAACCCTTTACAGGACACGCATAGAATTCGTCATGCTCGATTTTTTTACAAACATTATTTGGGAGTGCTGAAAATAACATAGCGCATTTCATTTTTCCATTTGTAATAAAAAAATAAATAAATAAATGCCACAAACAAAATTAGGTGCCGAATGTGTCCCATTGCTCAAAAAGGGTAAAGAACCTGGCCCAATACTATTCAGTTACACAAGTATGCAAAATAGCTATTCAAAATGAACAATATTTTCATTCACAAAATGTGTAATGCAAAGGACTGTATTAAAACAAATATACATACAACAGCAACTTTTTATTTCATTTTTTAATGTAACTTTCTCTGCAGAAAGTCCTGTTATTGAACTATAAGCTTATATTTTTTCTATTCTTTTGGTTGTCAGTACAGATAATGTTTTATCTTATGTACACAATTTAAAATGTATTATTATTATTATTATTATTATTATTATTATTATTATTATTGTTTTGTTTGTAATAATGTATTATTATATTACTGCAATACGTTATAAATTTATTTTTAATATCTCCGTAAAACCATATACACTCCGTCTCTCACACACACACACACACACATATATATATATATATATATATATATATATATATATATATATATATATATATATATATATATATATATGTATGCTACTGCTGTACACTACCTTTCTGCACCTTACTAGGTGGCTGCATCTCATCCTCACTGTCACCTGCCTGCACTTGGTAGGGTCTGCAGTACAATCATCCTCATCACTACCAAGATCTTCACACTCGCTGTCATCATTTATTGGGATTGTGTATTTTGTTGTCTTTATGTTTGACCCATAAAATATATGGGGTAACATGTTGAAATTGCAAACAAAATACGAATTCTACAGTAAATGAACAGTGTAATTATCTTAAAAAGTACCTTGCTTACAACATACTCGTATCTACCAAAGACAGATGGGGCTTTTGTTAGAGTAGGCTAAAAACATGTAATTCCAACACAAACTACCAAACATTACAAAAAACAAATGAAAGCATATTGAAGCATAATTAAAACTCTCGCACTCTCCACTGCTACTTAGGGTGGAAGCAACAGTTTAACCACAGACATACACGATAGGTACGGGGGTACAGGGCAAGTACAAAACAGACACTAAAACAACTTTGAACATAAAATAGTGTCTCGGTTCAGAAGAGCGGTGCCAAACAATCACAACAGTGTCCCTCAGCATGCACCGCTCAGCCGCTCATGCAAACAAGCCTTGTCTGTATGGCCCTGGTCCTGGCGGCTCTGTCACAGTTGGTTACTGTTTGTGAGGAGACAGTCCAACAGGTGGCGGTAGTGCGAGCGATTCCCCAGCTCGCTATACTGCCCCCTCTTGCTTCCCAGCTATCTCGGCCGGGAATAGTGATCCACCCGCAAGCTGAGGCAAGTTGCCGGGCTTCTTTGGCGTCGGCTTCGACGTGTTGACTGAGGAAGGGGGCTCCTAATGGCAGAGCAGTTGGTTGGGTTGGTGATGGTTTCAAGGTGGCTGAGCTCCAGGCCCAGAGAGTCAGGAGTAGGACTGGCTGAGATGCTTGCTGCAGTGTCCCTACGGTCGTGTCCCAAATAGTGGGCTAAGCTCCCCTGTGGAGCACCACAGTCCGGTTACGGGTGCGGAGCCTCACCCAGTATACCACCTCCATCAGGCACTGCAAGACACAGCAGGGTCCTTCACATGCGCCCTACAGCTTTGGACTGAGACCTCTCTATCGGCGTGAGCAGAATACCCAAACCAGTTCCCCTGCTTGGAACCCCCAGTCGTATGCACACTTCTGGCAGAGCCTGGCCCCTGCAGATGGTCACGGGCAAATGCATGGGCACTATATCCTCAAGGACGAAGTGGTTACCCCGGTCGGTTTGTGGGAAAGGGCCCAGATGTGGACCCCCACCCGTTCCAAGGGAGCCCCCACCTGGTATTGTTGCAAGGTGCAGTGGCTGCGGTCCAGGGGTCCTTTCTTGGCAGGCCTGGGGTCGCATTGACTGCAGTGTTCCTCCACATTGGCCCAGCAGCGGCCCCAGTAGAAATGCTTCTGGAAGTGAGGCAGTGTTTTGGAGATGCTGAACTGTCCAATGCCCGGGCCACAATGTACAGTCTGCAACACTTCAGGGCGGAGGCTCAGCGGGACCATCAGCTGCCAGCAGTGGTGATCCTTGGCCGGGTCTCGCCAGCGGTGGTAGAGGACTCCTTCCTTAGTCTCCAGAACGTCCCATTGGCCGTAGAGTGCTTTGACTGAGGGCAAGAGCCGGGCGAGGTCTTCTTTGCGGGGCTGCTGTTCTGCCAACTCCTACCGGAGGACAGGGCCCAACTCTGGGTCATCGCACTGCTGTTGGCTGAGGGCTGAAGGGACGAGAAATGCTGTCTGGTTACTGATGAGTTCCCTGGCGGCCCTCATCTTGGACTCTTGTAATCCCTCCTTTTGTTCCAGGCTGGAGCAGTACTGGCACTGGGTTTCTGTGCAGGGGCGACGTGAGAGGGCATTGGTGTGGCGGTGGCTGGCTCACTGGTGAAACCTTGCAGGGCCTCTATTCAGCGGGATACCTGTCCCTCTGGCTCTTTAAAGGACAGGAGCCACTGGAGCAAGGTGTGGCTGGACCGTAATTGGAACCTCTGCCCGTACAGGTAGGGGTGGAAGTGCTTGATTCCTTTCACCACAGCCAGCAGCTCTCATTGTACTGAGTGGCAGTATTTATCAACTGCCAGATCCCATGAAGTCAGGCACCTGATATTGTACAACTTAAGTGTCTAGGCTTTCCAGCATATTTCTAAGAAGTCTGTGGGAAAAGCATTGCAAGCTGGACGATGTCTCCTGAGTGCAGTGGGTGCTTTGGCTATTTGGTTGAAGAATGCATACTAAATTCAACACAGTATTTACTTGGCATTCTTCTTTTGATACTTTTAACTGCCATCACATAACGTATAGGTAGAGCCCCGTGTTTTTTGCAAATACAAAATAGCACAAAATAAAATTAAATGAAACCTATAAAACTAAATAAAATGACATGCAGAAATAAAATGAAAAATCATTATCAAAAAATCAAAAAGCAAATGTAGTGTAGCATTTCAGCAGGAGGCAGAAAACGAGAGACACGCTTTATTTACAAAGAGCTTTTACTCAGCCTTTCTCTTACACACAGAGACCACAGCTCTGCCAGATACTGAGGTTACAAGACCAACAATAACACAAAACAGTGTCACAGCGCCTTCTTTTCAGCTTAGACTCGCCCCCTTATTGGCCGCACATCTCATTGTCCCTCAGCCTCCCTCTAGGACCAATGGGCACAGACAAACAACAGCCAATCACAGGGGAGACACAGAACATGCCCACACGCAGGCATATCATTAATTTCTCAATTTTTTTTTAAGGGTCTGGCTTTATTCCTTCCGTAGACAGCTTGTACCCCAGGTAAGGTAGCTCTCATACCCCAAACAGGCATTCCTCACAGTTTAATTTCAAACCAAATTTAAGTGCTTGCTCTAACACTTTGTGCAGTCATTAGTCATGCTCAGCTTTATTTTTTCCCCATATGACGATATCATCCAGGAAAAACTCCTATGCCTTCAATTCCTTCAAATAACTGCTGTACAGTTCTGTGGAATATTCCTGGAACATACTCCAAACGGCAACCACAGAAGCAGTGCCTGCCAAAAGGTGTGTTAAAAGTACATAATTTTGCACTTTCCGCGTCCAGTGTAATCTGGTAAAAACCTGAAGATGCATCCAGTGTTGAGAAACTTTTCACCAGCCGTCGTTCTAGTGATGTCTGTTTTCGTTGGCAAGCAGTAGTCTTCCCTTTTAATCCATTTGTTTAAGTGTTTTGGGTCTATGCACAATCTTAGGTCTCCGTTCTTTTTTTCACTGGTGACCAGTGAATTTACCCACGTGGTTGGCTCTTCAATTCTCTGTATTATTCCTTTGTCTATCAGTTTATTTAGTTCGCTATGTAACCTTTCTTTTATGGCTACAGACACTTTTCTTGCCAGGTGAATCACCAGTTCTGCATTCTTTCAGTTGTATTTTGTATTGTATTGTCAAACAGCCAGTTCCTTCAAATGCTTTGGAAAAGTCTCTGGCAATGTCGCAAGTTATAGGCACTGTGGCAGAGTGTCTTTAAATATTGTGGTGGTGTGTGTTTTGGTGGTGGTTGGCAGGGATGGGGTTAATTCCCTGTGTTTCAGTGTTTCTGCATATTGTCTTTAGAAGTTCAGTGAAGTCTCTGCCCAGCCTGAACAGTTTTTTTTCTTTCTATTTTTGTTAGTAGGGAAGGCAAATGACCAGCCTACATTTTGTGTTTTGTTTAAGCCTTTTGGCCCTTGTGTCTTTTGCATTTGCGCTTTGTACTGCAGTTTCCAGGCTTCTGAGTCTCTGCCATGCCGCTACCCTGCCACAGGCACATTTCCTGTTTTTTTTTTTTGTTAACTGACTTGCTATTAGCAGTACCAACATCATTATTGATTACGTAAGCTGGAGCTGTTGAGCAGGCAGACGAACTGGTGAGCCGGGGCTGTCAAGCAGGCAGGTGAGCTGGTGAGCTGGCTAGCTGATAAGCAGGCAGGCAAGCTGGTGAGCCGGCTGGCTGATGAGGAGGCGATGAGTTGGTGAGCCGGTGCGGCTGTTGAGCAGCAGGCAAGCTGGTGAGATGTATTTATAGGGGCGATAACGGTGGGAGAACTACAGTGGCACGTCCTGCTAGTGGAGCCAAAGATGTTAAGAAAGGTGATACAGGAGGTGCACCGTTTAGAACAGATCAACATGCTGGCCCAGACCGCCCTCCCCGTTCGCAGACAGGCCCAGGTAGCCCAGGTGGACACGCAGTGTCACAGGCCACCCCGCAGTGCCCACAAGAGTAGACAGTGTGGCTGTTTTCCAGGGCCAGCCAACAGCCTGAAGCCAGAGACCCCGTTCGACCACCGCCACCACACAGTATGTGAGATTGAAATGCACTCATACTGGTTAAACAGTTAACAGAGAGAGTATAGGGTGATTGCATCTCTTTACTTATTTTGCAGAAAAAAAAAAAAAAATTACACCCATGAGTGAATATTGTAGGTGATTCATTTAAAGTGTGTAAATAGGCAGCTGAAGTTCCCTTTCAAGTACAGGTATTTACCTTATAGAGACCTAAAACCTGAATAAGATATACCAAAGCTGCTCTCTGAGCCAGCAACACAATAATGGCCCACCCCCGACAGAACAAATAGTCTGCTCTCACAGATATCATCACCATTTTTCTTTTCAAGACTAACCTGACAGGAGAGCCTGGTTCAGATAAGTACTTGTTGCCTATCTATTTTTTCTCGCAATTATTGACTTTACACAAATATTGAGCGACATTCAAATACAGTGTTAGTTTACTAATTTTGCATGTATTGTTCACTACATCTTGTTGCTTGTTACGTCCCGCTGCGGCCTGGGGCCCCGCTTGAAGCCAGTGGCTTGAGTTGCTCCTTCCCAGTGATCCTGGGACTCTCAGTTTCTGCAAGGTTTGTGCACCTTTCTCCAAACACATGCTGGAGAAGTGTCTCTCCCGCAGCTCTACAGAGCGCTCTGCATCCCATACACTTGCACAGTGCTCTTCCCAATCACCCTCTGTGAGAGAGTTGTCTACGTCCTCACCCCATGTCTCTGTGCCAAGGGAGACTGGACGACGCACCCAGGAAAGTAGCACATGCAGGAAACCATCGTCATGGTCTTCCTCATCTTCCTTTGCTTCGCTTTCTTCTCCCCTGAGGAAGAAGAGTCGACATTTCAAGAGATCGGTGGACTCGAAGCAGATGGAAAAGCTCTGGACAGCTGTTTCCCACCAAGGAACAGTTAAAAGTTTGCCACTGCCTGCCCCGCCTGTCCCCTTAGGGCCCCAGGGGGCTACGAGCGCAGAATAGCCACAGGAGGACATACTTCTCCATCGCCACCTCTGAGGAGGTGGACGAACAGTTGCCGTTAGAGGACGGGGAATCTGACAACACTTTCCCTGCAGTTAAGCTCTCCCTGTCGGCAGAGATTCTATCACTGATAAAAAGGGCCACTGCAACCTTGCAAGCAGAGTCCTGCATGAGGCCAATTTTTACGACCCTCTTCCTAGCCAGACTCGCAACTACAGGACACTATAGCACTCACGCTGGACTTGTGAACGTGTGTGTCTTTGTGTGTGTTCTACTGTGTTTATTATTTACAAACTGTGTCTTATTATTTCGGGACTTCAACCCGTTGTTTTGGAACAGTGCAATACACATTCCCTATATTGTATAGTGTATTGCCTGGGATTATTATTTGTGTTCACTAGACCAGGATTATAAAAATAAAACCTGTTTGGATTGGGAATTTTGTTGTCTGTTTTCTGTTTCAAAATCACATCATATGCGCACTGCAAATCACTTTGCCTCACCCAAACCGCAAACCATGAAAAAGTTTACATTCCGACCCAACCCGACCGGCTTTGCAGGTCACTCATGGGCACCGTGGGTACCCGACCTGATGCAGGACTCTGCTTGCAAATACCCTGGCCTACAGAAGACAAAACAAGGCAGTCAAGTTTTGACAACAAACCTACTGCCTCCACAATGTCCCGTGTCCCATGTCCCGTCCCCCCAGTTCACACAAATTTTATTTTTGAGAACCAGGCTTCCTGGGATCACCCAGCTACAGCTGCTGCTGTTTCCTTGTCGATGGACACCCTATATAGAGTGCATGAGGCATAGATGCTGGACCAGTCTCATTTGCTGAGGTCCCTTTCTGAGAGGTCTTCTCCACAACAGCTAGATGAGCTGCGCCTGGTTAATAAGAACTTGCTCCGTGTGTCAAAGCTCAATGGGCAGGCTGTAGGAAGGAACCTGGTGTCACAGACAGTTCTGGCATGTCCCTTTTGTACTATAAGTCAATAAATCCTTTTGCATGGAAGGCTTCGGTTGCAAGGTTGTGCAGTTCTTTGATGGACCCAGATTCAGTTGAAATGTGTTTGCCACTGATGATGGGAAGAGATGGGAGCCCAGCTAACAAGATTTAAGTTTTTGCAGGCATCAGGCTTTTAAAGACTGCCACCCACACCTGTGGTGGCTTTGGCAGACTCACTGAGAGCAGAAACTGGCCCAAGACTGTGACACCTACTGGAAGCAGGCTGATCTTTGGGATACAAATTAAACATTTGTGAAACTGCATGTGTATTAAAATGTTGTAATAACTGTGTTTTAAAGAATGTAAAGCCAGCAGAAATGCTAAACTTATTGTTAAAACACACTGTTCAGAAAAAAAATTATAATATGCGCTGTATTAACCCTTGGCGGTCCATTTTTTCAGCGCTTGTAAGGCGCGCCAGGTCCAATATTTTTTCACATATGCTGTTAATTTTACACGCGGTGTTTAATTTTTTTTTTTTTTTTTTTTTTTAAAGTAAAACAGGTTTCAAAGGATTTGCATGGCAAAACAGCATCAGTACTGTATATCCAGCCAAGACCCACCCCTTGTTCGCTGTATTTTTCACATACCTCTTTATAGACGTGCATACTGATAAATCCTCTCCTGATCACTCGTTTTATCACCAAAGTCCTCAATAATGCGATCTAAGTCATTATGTTATTACTATAACATCTCAAAAAGCTCTGCAAATGTCTGATATTCTTTGAGTGCTGAACACTAAAGCAGCTATCTCCTTTGTTTATGTCCGTGTTATCTCTGTGGTGCACGGGGCTATCAGATATACCCTTTTTTCCGGCTTCATTCGGCTCCTATCGGTCTCACTCAGCCATTGAAAGGTACATATACCTGCATTATACTTGGTAGCAAGGACTCTGTGAACTCCAGTTTGTCTCATTTTTAGGTAAAGGGGTGGAAGATAGTGACCCACATTCTATTAATTTTGAAATGGGAGTCACCAGTATTTTTTAGATATATTTTTCACTTAAAGATAAGAGCTATCAAAACAGAGCAAATCATTTGATTTGATTGGGTCTGCTGACGTACTAAATGGAGAAAAAAACTCTGAGGTAAAAGCTGAGGTAAAATCCTAGTCAAGTGTCACTCAGCTTGATCTTTCAAGTTGCATGGTCCATGCTCTGAGGATCTCTGAAAAAGCTGGTTGCTGTTTGGTCGTATTTAGAAGTCTCTGTTTTTGAAGACAGTTCTTGTTTTTATGTTGTATTCTACAACTACACTTCCTGTGAGGCGAGAGTGTATTAAATGGAATGTCCAGACAGGAATTTATGTGTACAGAAATAAAATAATGTATTTTTATTATCTATACACAACAAAATAATTAAATAACAAAATAAAACAAAATGGTGTGAGGGAAGGAGTGCAGGGGTGAAATCCAAAACAGATCGTTAGAACTCGTCTTTAATCGTCTTCGTGGCGAACCATACATAAACAAAAAAAGACAAAAGAAATGTTAGTGTTTTCAAAAAATCCCGCTGCACCAAACTAGTCTCTCCCTCCACCCGTTACCCCGCCTATTTTACTTTTGGACCAACCCCGAACACAGTAGTACGTTCCTTTAGTATGGAATGTCCCGCCTCTGTAGTCAGTGGAACACCAATCCCCAACCGATACGTGTCCTTATCCTTCACTTGACTCCAGTGGCGGGAATTTACATACTCGTACTTCCACCCCACACCAAGGTGCCGCTCCTCAAAAAGATGACTTTTGCCATGGTCACGAGATCTTGGTAAGGGAAGTCCCGAGTTGGTTTGATGCCATCTACTGTCGGGAGGCTGAATCACAGACCGAAATCCCTTTGCTTCATCACACTTCCATATAGTGGAAGGTAAGAACAATTTTGAGTTTAGATCTCATTTATATTGATGCATTGCTATAAGGTATAGGATTTACATTTTAGCTTTGGAGAGTGATATATTGGATGTCTTAGGATTTAGCTTTGGGCGCTTTAACTGTTTGCATGGCTAGCCTAAGGGCTGAATATGTGATAACCATACCTGTGTTATTGTGTTGAAGTATTAACGCTGTTAAACCTGTAAAGGCACTGGAATTGCCCAGACTGCCTATTGCTTGGGATTTGCTGTGGCCAACCCAATCCATTTTAAGCATTTAATAAACAGAAGGAGCAGTATTACTTCTCTGGTTTGTTAAAACTTCAAATGAAATGAGTCTGTATGATTTTCTTGATTATTAAAAGTTGGCTGGATATGTTGCAAGCCCAGTGCACGAATAATCCACTACAGGAATCCAAAACATCTCTGTCCTCCTTAAACATCCCCCCTATGTTTAAGAGTATGCTCAGAACAATAAAAGAAGTATGTGTGTATTCTGACACTGGCTGTGCTGATAGCTGCACATAAGCAGCTTTGGCTTTCCCAGACACGTAGGCCTGATGGGGATGAAGCAACGTTGTTAGTTGCCCCAATTACACTGGGGCATATGTTTAGTCTCATGGTGGATGAGATGCTGCAGCACTCTCACTGCATGCAGGAATCCAGGAAGGAGCTGGTTTGCCGGCCTCCTAAGTGACCAACTCCAATGCACAAACCAGTGGCAAACTTGATCCCTAGGCCCCAGCAGCCTCAAAGACTGGCACAGCTGGTTACGCCTGCTGATAGACGTGATGGTCAGAATGGGCCCTAGGAGTTTGCTGCCATTTTTTAGGGGGCCATCTGGAGTATTGGCATCAGCGCACCACGGACATTTGGGTGCTTACTACCGTTCAGATAGGCTATTCTCTGCAATTCAAACACGGTCCTCCTCCCTTTCAGGGTGTGACTTCATCTTCAGACACAAACTCTCAAGATGCCACAGTGGTGTCTCAAAAATGTTGACGATGTAACAACTGTTTCAGGCCAGGTGACGCTTATTTCTACATCCCCATAAAACCAGCACGCGAGAAGTACCTGTGGTTCACCTTTCAGGGTAGTGCATACAAGTTCCGTGTCCTGGGCTACAGCGCTGTTTGGAATGCCAGGGGTGCCCAGGGTGTGTGGAACCTCCCTTGGCAGGGTCTCCACATCAATGTTTTAATGCTGCAGGCTTCTCCGTACAGACAACACAACAGTGGTGGCTTACATCAACCACCAGGCGACCTCAGGTCGCCCAGCCTCCATCGTTTGCTCTGGGTACACAAGAACCTCCTCTCACTGTGGGCAGTACATTTGCCAGGGTTGACAAACTGGGCGGTGGACCTACTCTCAAAGAGAGTTGCCAGTGCCTCGAGGTGGTGAGCCTCATTTGGGAGAGCAGAGATGGATCGCTTTACCTCCCAGGAATCAACCCACTGTCCCCTGGCAGTAGATGCTTTGGCACATCAGTGTCCAAGGCAACTGTTATATGCCTTCCCACTGCTCACCTTGCTCCCACTGTGTCTGGAGAAAATCAGACAGGACCAGGCCAAGGTGCTCCAAGTAGGCCTTTATTGGCTCAGAAGACTGTTTTTCAACCCTGGTGCAGCTCCTGAGTGACCATCTTTGGAGATCGCGCCATGACCTCCTTAGTCAGACATGGGGGAACGTATGGCATTCCGACCCATCGAGCCTGCAGCTCTGGGTCTGGCCCCTGAATGGCTGCATCTGGGGATTTCTAATAGGGTCATTGACATCGTGCAGAATTCCAGAGCACTGTCCACCCGTGTTTTTCAGACGTGGTGTCTGCCTCATGGTTTAGACTCCACGATCTGTCCCATGGCAGTTATACTGTAGTTTTTGCAAGACCTGTTTGACGAGGGGAAATCCCCCTCTACATTAAAGTTCTATCTGGCAGCTATTTCAGATTGCCATGTCAAAATTGACTCATCTCCCCAGGAGCTCACTTCCTGGCGGGACAATCTTTAAAAGGGGCTCGGCGGCTTCGACCGCCTAGGAGGACTGTGACAGGGTGAAAACCCTGCCAGTGCACAGGTGTGGGGGTGTGTGGGGAATGTTGGGTTGGCAAGGAGGGGGTTAAATTTCTCCCTGCAGAAACACGTGGGAATGTGGCTGGAGCCGTAATTTGAATACGTGATGATTAATTAGAGCCTAGTCAGTGTATATAAACAGTGTTAATGGTGTTGGGTAGAGAGTTAATATTGGAGTTAACGGTGAGAAACAGAGACATTGTGTATTGGTGTATCGTTGGTATTTAGTTTATAGTGCTGTGTTTTATTTGAAGTAGCGGCTCAGCCTGAAACCACAGGGTACTTCCAGTGTATAATGTTTTGTTTAACTGTTTGATTTGGCTGCCTTGTCTGGCTGTTTTGTTCCTGTGTGTGGCAAAGTGGTTAACAGTGTGAAGGTGCAGGTGATAAACAAACAGACAGACAACGATAACCCAGGTGCAATGATGTTTTTTTTGTATCCAATTGGTCTGATGACCCAAATACAGTAAACAATAACAATGAGAACAGGCAATACAGTGGCATATATTGCTCTGTTTTAATCCACGTGTTTGCCCCGAAATAATGAACAGTCCAGTTCTTAAACACCTACACTTAACACAAAACACAAGTCCACAGTGAGTGCTAAAGTGCTTGTGGTGTAAATACAGTTCTCCACGAAACAAAATGCAGTGATGTCCGGGTGAGAGATGGCCTTTGGTGACAGTTTCGGATCGTGTTCAGCCATCTAATAATAACAAACAGTGTATGTCTTAGACACAACAATAAACAAACAAAACACACAATATAAATTCACGTTCACCTTTAACCATACCAAGGAACAGATCACTTTGCTCTGTCCCCTTTTGTAACATTAATCATGACCCCTTGGTTAACGAGTGTAACAGCTCCTCCAATCCGCGGCTGCATATTACATTGACAGGATGAAACATTGGAGGCAGTCCAAATTATTTTTTGGATAAGTGGATAGCAGATATTGTCAGGGCTGCCTATGAACTGGCCAACTTGCCCCTTTCAGAAAAGCTCACTGCCCATTCCACCAGGGGCATGGCAACTCCGTGGGCTTTATTCCAGGGTGCATCTGTCAAAGACAATTGCAATGCAGCGGTGTGGGCTACTCCCCAAACGTTTACTAGGTTCTACAGGCTTAATGTCATGGATCCTCAAAACCCTTGTTTTGGAACTGATGTTAAGGGCGGCTTTCCAGTCAACCCTTACAACACAGGCATAGAGGTGAGTTTCTCCTTCAATATTTTCACCCTAGCTACTTGTTCCTGGGGTTCTGTATGGTAACCCGCAAGGCAGCCTCTTGGCTTGTAGCATTCCAATCGTTCTGCAATGTAGCCCTTGCGATGGTTTTGGTACGCTCACCCATACGGTAATGGTTACATTTCGTACTTGAAATGGAACGTTAGGTTATTATCATAACCCTGGTTCCCTGAAATAGAAATGTAACCATTAACCTTCGAGATCTCTGTGTCCATGATTGCATCAGGCTTGAAGGAAAAATGACAATGCAATCTATTTGTGCCCTCAGGGGCAGGCCATGACTGTGTCACTGGCTCAGAGAGCAGCTTTGGTATATCTTATCAAGGTTTCAAGTCTCTACAAGGTAAATACCTGTATGGTAATGGTTACATTTCAGGGAAGCAGGGTTTTGTAAGTGTTATTTTGCAGAATCAGAGCAATGGTACCTTGGGGTACCGGGGGGATAACTAGAGATTCCAGGCATCCAGGAAGCATGACCCAAACACACCCAGTTTCTTTGTCATACTGTGCTGTAGAACAACGCAAAATGATATTTCATGATATATGCAAATGAAAAAAGAAATATTATTTTCTTTAGAAATGACTGGTTGAAGAATGCATTGTTTATTATTCCACACAAACAATATCAGATTTATATTATCTTTCTAAGAAAGGACACAAGATGGCAGTGAAGGACTTTATTTAATTGTAATGCTTTTAACGTGATATTAAATGTGGAACTGTTTTGTGTGATTTTAAAACGTATTTTGTTGCATGCTTAATAAATACTACCTTTCGAAGAGATTCCCAGTATTGAGTCATTCACTCATGCTGAACAAACATAATTTGTAAACTTTGAACAGTCTGAAATGTGGTCTATTTTTGGTTTGTTGTAACGTGTAAATCCTCTATCATTTTCAGAGAGCGATATTGAAAACGGGTTTGTACATTATAATAGGATGCAGTTATTGTTTTAAGAATATTAACTGTCTAATTTTCTTCCATTTGAATATTTATTTAAAAATTGAGGAGGGGGGACGGGGGTTGATACCAGCATACCAACATGAAGGAGAAGGGTTTTCAAAAATGTATGTTCTGACAGGAACAAAATTCGAATTACAATTCAAAACCCAATAAGAAGAAAACATGACATACTGTACAAGCCCATAAATGAAATGCCAGGCATGTTTATTTATGGTTTAGTCACATTATTGGATGTTTGGTTTTTTACCATTAGAAAACCTAGATGATTGAAGATCCTTGAGGACCAGAGTTAATAACCCCTGTTTTAGGCAAACAGTCAATGGACAGAACAAGATAAATATTAAAAAATAAACAGTTTTTTATAGAAACCTAACAAAAAAACGAAAATGGTTGTATCAATACATCAATGTGTTTATTTTGCATATCACCTTGTCATAGTGATCATCGTTTTCAAAAACACTTTACAGTACAAATATTACTTGGTTTGCATATTATTGCTCATATTATGTGCTAACTTTTGATAAAGTCCTGCTCGTTTTTCTGGGCAAACTCATACTTTTTTTTGACAATCAAGTGTTCACACACACACACACACACACACACACACACACACACAGGGAATGCACATGTAAATAGTGCTTTGTTTAATTTAAAAAAAAAAAAAAAAAGGTTTTCAAATAACTTTTGTGTAAAATGTGGTAGGTTAGAATTCCCTCCCTGCCTAATTGAATTCCATGTGCATCATGGGGTGAGTTCTTTGTTTCTGTTTATGTACCAGTGTGAGGACTCATGACTTTGTGGATGTCCAGGGAGAGTGAACCAGATGCTCAGCCAAGGACGACTGTGTGTTAACTACGATCCTGATGTTTACTAAGGGGTATTCTTTTATGTGATTTTAATTCCATAAAAGTTTCAGAGGGAAGTGTCAGGGAGACTTTGTTTGTTTGTTCAGTTTTTAACTGTTTGTTTTGCATTTTTGTATGTAATATTTTCCTGCGTGTGCGTCCTCCCGCACTAGGGCTACCATTGCTGGCACCCTAGTGGCGGCCACCTAACACTGCAACTTGTTAATAAAACCTGGAAACCTGAGTGGAGTTTTCAATTCCAACTTGTGTGTCTCTCGTGGAAAGTTCTCATGGAAAAATTGTCGCTGCAAGTGCTGCCGCTTGTAAGGCCTTACAATCAAACAGACAGTGTGCTCTCCCCCATCTGTACTGTACTGTATTATTGTATTGTGTATTTGGCTGTATTGCTGTCAATCGCTCGCCACGGATTCAGCCCTTGTGTCCCCCTGTTGTACGCCACGCGCTGCCCAGGTGTGTGACCACGCGGTTATGGTAGGCACCATTGCATAGCTGCCCCTGGTGCTTCTTAAATACCACAGTGCGTGCTCGGCCTGTGCTACTTCGGTATCATGGTGCACTCGGTGCTCATTGACACACAGTACCTGATACAGGCAGTGCGCCGACGCTGCACGGTACTCGGTGCACGGAGTGCACGCGGTAATCGGTGCACGTGATACGCCTGGTGCTTGGTGCACGTGGTCCGCACGGTGCTTGGTGCACATGATGCGCACGGTACCAGTTGCCCCGTGCTTAGTGCACTCAGTGTGCATGGTACCCGGTGCAGGCGGGGTGCGCTATACTGGTGCTGCACAGTACTCGATGCATGTGGTGCACTTGGTACACGGTGCACACGGTCTGTTCGTGCTTGGTGCAAGCGATGTGCACAGTACTTGGTGCCTGCGATATACACGGTAGACGTGCAAGTAGTGCACGCTCTCCCCATGTTATGCACTTCCGCTGTGGGCGCCCTTAGCACTCTGTGCAACCCAGCAATGATGGGCAGGGCTGGTTTCATGCCTGCGAGCCCTGTGGGACTAACATCCTGCAGGAAGACAGGCATACCCTGTGTGCTCGGTGCTTAGGTGCCGAACACGCCACTTCAGCCCTACAAGGCTCCTGCAACATCTGCACGGCTTTTCAGCCCCGAGTAATCGCCAGTCACCTGGAAAGGGTTGTACGGGGGCATTCTTCATCCCCCATAGCAGGTCCTTCCCAGACATGCCTCTTGATGCCATCACAGAGCCCCTCTGAGGGGATTCCTTGTGCACAGGTGTCTGTGTCCACCTGCAGCTGCTCTACGTCACCTACTGCGAAATGGGTGAAGAAGTCTCGGCAGGCGTGGGACATTATGGACATGAAAGCGCCAAATTGCTCGTATTATGGAGCTTCTGGAGAGGCAGCAGACCCTGGCGACGGCCCTGCTTGAGGCTCCGCCCTCACCCCCAGTGTCACAAAGGGTCATAGTACAGCACCCTGGTCTCCCTGGTTTTTGTATAGGCTACATAACAATTGTAAATAGTAGACTGCAATGGCATTTATATGCAGTGGCTCTCAAAAGTATTCACCTCCCCTTGGACTTTTCCACATTTTATTGTGTTACAACATGGAATCAAAATGGATTTAATTAGGAGTTTTTGCCAGTGATCAACACAAAAAAAGTCCATAATGTCAAACTGAAAAATAAAATCTACAAATTGTTCTAAATTAATTACAAATATAAAACAGAAAATACTTGATTGCATAAATATTCACCCCCTTTGCTATGACACACCTAACTAAGCTCTGCTTCAACCAATTGTCTTTAGAAGTCACATAATTAGTTGAATGGAGTCCATCTGTGTGCAATTAAGGTGTTTTACATGATTTCAGGTTAAATACACCTGTCTCTGGGAGGTCACACAGTTGGTTAGTACATTTCCTAACAAAAACTACATCATGAAGACGAAGGAACATTCAAAGCAAATCCGGAATAAGGTTCTTCAAAAGCACCAATCAGGGGTAGGATATAAGAACATTTCCAAGGCATTGAATATCCCCCGGAGCACAGTAAAGTCCATTATTAAGAAATGGAGAGAATATGGCACAACTGTGAAACTGTCTTGAACAGGCCGTCCTCAAAAACTGTGTTTAGTATGTCATTTAATTTTATTTATGAAACCTCTGATCTGCAAAGTAATTAATATGTTGTCTTGTTCAGACTTTTTTTCACTTTTTGTCTTATTCCTTATGAAACTCCCATGGTCTGTGTATATTTTGATCATGAAATGCACAAAAATGCCGATTTTGTATATATTTAAATACTGACTGAAGGTGCCTCCCGCCTCTCTTTAATTTTCAGCACCCCCGTTTTGAAATTCGTTCCACGGTCTCTGCCCGTATCATTTGTGTTTACTACTGCTGCCTGAACCTGACGTCACCCACACACGCCCAATCAAGCCACCTGTGGCTGTCCTTACAAAGGTACCACCAGATTTTCCTGTCAGGACACTGCATGCCGATTGGTTATCATATTTGTAATAACCGCGGATCCAAGATGCAAAAGTATAGCTTTAATCACAGTGTCTTTACTAGAACAATCTCTGTTGAAACCTACACATTAGTGTTCTCTAACTAAACACTTCCTCAACCCCACGGTATCCTAGGTAGAGGGTAAGTATGTAGGGCGCTACTGACCTCTAGTGGCATAACTTGAACTGCATTTTATATATATATATATATATATATATATATATATATATATATATATAATATATATATAGCATTCACATTACTACATTCAAAATTTTTTAAAAATGTTTTATTTACAAGTCAAAGTCCTTCAGGTAACCAGGCTTTTTTGACAGTTCTTTGGGAATGACGCACAGCTTATGCCATGCTTTGATTGTCCCTGCCCACCTTTGGGGAACTCCCAGTTTGTTCCTCTGGTTTCAAAGCAAGCTGCCCTGAGACAGTGTCCGCATTGTTTGGAACAAGTTCATCTGGCATGGTTACTCTAGCTGGTGGTTGTAGAACCTCTGCAGGTGTGTCCTGCACAATATCCTCTGACCCAATGGTGTTGTCAGACAGGATCTGATCTGTGTGTCTACGTACTATTCTGCCATCTCCCAGCATTACCTTGAAAAATACAGGACCAGTCACTGTTGCAATGAGTCCTGGTATCCACTTGGGACCGTAACTGAAGTTTCTTGTCATCACAGAGTCTCCGTCTCCAAAACTCCTCCCCTTTGTGTGCTTGTCGTGGTGTTCCTTTTTTTATTCTGCTTAAGTTCCACTTTTCTCTTTAAATCGGGATGCACTAAATCAAGCGTAGACCGAAGTTTCCTCCCTAGTAATATCACTGCTGGAGAGAATCCTGTGGTAGTTTGAGGTGTTAACGTATAGTTGAAAAGTACCCTTAACACTTTAGTTGACATACTTCCTTCTCCTGCTTTCTTCATCATCGTCTTGAATATTTAAACGGCTCGTTCTGCGAGACCGTTGGAAGACGCATGAAACGGGGCCGATGTAACATGGACAGTGCTGTTTTTGTTCATGAATTCCTTGAACTCGGAGCTGACAAAACAGGTGCCGTTATCAGAAACTACCATTTCTGGTAATCCCTGATAGCTAAAACTTTTTCGCAAACAGTCAATTGTAACAGCGGATGTTGCTGACGTTACCGGGTAAACATCCAGCCATTTGGAATGAGCATCTACGAGTATCAAAAACATCTGCCCCATAAATGGTCCTGCATAATCTAGGCGTAATCGCTTCCAGGGTCTGTCTGGCCACTCCCAGGGATGTAGCGGGGCTGTGGCTGGTGCTTTCCGGTGTTCCTGACACTTGCTACATGCCTTTACCCGTGTCTCTATCTCCTCATCTAGTTTGGGCCACCAGAAATAACTTCTGGCCAGAGCCTTCATGCGCGAAACCCCTGGATGGCACTGATGCAGCTGTTCCAACACAGCCTGTCGTCCTCTTTGTGGGATGATGACACGTGCCCCCTACAAAACACAACCATCTTGCACACTCAATTCTGTCTTCCTAGCAGAACAAGGTGTAAAATCTGTTCCTTCCCCCTGCTGTGGCCACCCCCTTAAAACGTACTCTCTCACCCTAGACAGTATGGAATCTTTCCCTGTCCACACTCACCTCCTCTGCGGTCACCATCGCTATGTCTTCCATCATCAGCACCCTGTCTTCCAGACCTGTGGATTGGGAAGTGTCTGGCAGTGGCACACGACTCAAGGCGTCTGCGTTCCCGTGGTCCTTACCCGCCTTGTAGACTATCACGTACTCATACGCCCGCAGTGTCACAGCCCACCTCTGGATCCTCGGTGACACCATCTGTGGAACAGCCTTCATTTCGTTGAAGAGTGAAAGAAGCGGTTTATGATCTGTGCATATGGTGAACTTTCTACCATAGAGATACTTGTGAAACCGTTGCACCCCGAAAATCACAGCCAGTCCCTCTTTATCAAGCTGAGAGTAGTTTCGTTCAGCTGATGTGAGTGTTCTTGACATAAAACCTATGGGTCTCTCCTACCCATCCGGCATGAGGTGTGAAAGTACTGCGCCTATCCCGTAAGGGGAGGCGTCACAGGACAGAATCAGCTCTTTCTCACTATTGTAATGCACAAGTATATCTGTGGATTGCATGAGCTTTTTAGATTTCTCAAAAGCAGCCTCCTGCTCTTTTTTCCATTGCCATTTTGTGTCTTTTCTCAACAATTTGTGCAGTGGAGCCAACAGTGTTGGCAGGTGTTGAAAGGTCCTTGACTATGATACCTTATCTGTGGTCTACCTTACCTCAGTGCTAATCAGGGTCTGTGTAACCAGCATTTAAAGTTATTTTTTTTACATCTGTTTTTTTGCTGATTTTTTTTTCTTCAGATTTCACAACACAGATTTTATGTCTAATATGTTTATATTTCTAGCTAGTAATTTCAACTATTGTAATAAATCATTATGCTAGGTAAATGTTGCCACCAAAACAAACTTTAAATACACCAGGAGTTACATGTTTTTTAATATGGCCCAGAAGGTTCCAAAAACCTGGGACATACAAAAAATACTATGCTTATTTCCAGCACATGCACTTCTCAATGTCTTTTTTTTTTCTTTAGATTTTTTTCCAGGCTGGGTTTGTATCCATTACAAACTTCCACCATTTTGTTGAGTGACAAATACATTCTAAAACACAGAATTCGTGTCTTTCGAGATCCCATAAGTTAATTATAGTTTTAAGAATTAAGCCTCGGACATTGTGTCTATCCAGGTGTGCATTTTAAAGCATGTTACCAAATAAAATGCTTTTATTTAGTCAAAGAAGCAAGACATTTTTTAAAACTATTCTGAGGGCAGTGATTACCCCTGTAAGATTAATCAGTACGCCAATTATATTTGAAGTCAGAATTTCATCTTCCATGTGGAGTGCCTACCCTACAAGCAAATCATAAGACTATTACTGGAATGTCTCTTGTGTTTCCTTTGGCAGATGGAGATGCGTTCCCAGGACCAGATGTTTATTAAACAGTTGATGGAACTTCATAGTGGCATCCAGGAATTGAAACAGGAGTGTACTGATGAAAATGATGTGGGCTCTGAAAGTGATACTGAGGACAGCATCTGTTCTAGCTCAGAAAATGTTTGCCCCAGTCCCGTCTCCTCTGCGAAGGCACTGTACATCTCCCCCAGAAAGATCTCAAGCAGAAAAAGCTCAATGCCTTAATTGTGTTCTATAGCATGTAGGGTGTAAGGAAGATTGTTTTTTACTGTACTGAATCATTTTCAGTAGACGGTTTGTAAAATTCAGTATAATTCAGTACGTGTATGTAATTAATGGATGGTTCATACACTCTTTAATTAATTAATTAAAAAAATTAATCCATATTAATACCCAACTATGTACATGTTACAAATATATCTAGCAGGCCTAAGCAATAGTTGATGTCATATAATACTGGCATGACTATTAAACAAATTAACTTAGACTGTAATTGTGACAGGGGTAATTTTGTAAATTTTCATAACCCTAACCCTAACCCTAACTGTCAGCAAATGAAGAATTGTAATTTACAAGAAAATACTTTAGGGTATTTGTTTGAATAGTGTTGTAAATACAGTTGTGTTTATTGTAATAACCCACCTATGTTTGACAAGTGGATTTGATCGCTGCCATTTTTAATTAGTTCTTGACAGTTACTCACTGTATCACTGCAGGTGTTGAGTATGCCACTTACCATAATACAGAGCTTCAAAGTCTTATTTATGTGTTTGCTTGTGTAAATGGGGCTGTACTGTTAGGAGTGCTTACAAATTTCAATATTTCTTGAATTAAAGACAGAATGTAGCCCAAAATTTTTCCGCATTTTGATGTCTTATATTCAACTCAACAGTCAACAGGTACATTTTTAACTAATTGTGTCTACAATACTCATTTGTTTCTCTATTGTTTTGTTAAAATGTGTAATATTAGAGATCAGTAACGTGATTATAGCTAATGAAATATAGCAAAATATTGATATTATATATATATATATATATATATATATATATATATATATATATATATATATATATATATGTGTATATGCACGGTATGGAGAATAATTTTTCATAGATAAACCATGTTATTTGTGTTTATGACGCATCATAATAAGTTTTGCTTCTTATTTGTGTTTATGACGCATCATAATAAGTTTTGCTTCTTAACTGGATCTAATTTTACTATCTTTCAGATTAAGGACTATACAAGCAGCATAAGGTGTGTAGGCTTCATAAAATCATAAACCACAATGCAGTTTACAAATACACAGAAACACTTTTTAGCTTGCATGTGAGAAACAAAAATCGCTACAACCTAATAAAATTTAAATGAAATCTACTTGCATGTCTAATAATCTCCATAATCACGACCTTACAAATACCCAACACATACAGAAAAAAAGATTACATCAAAGTTTTATTTAAAACTCTATGATAGGGGTATATCAGCGCTTGTATTTCCTGTCTAACTGGATGCATTCTTGCAGAGCTCCACACGCCACTGGTCTGGAAAAAGAAAAACTGTTTCTTTAAGGGGCCTTGTTTTGGTGCACCAGAAAATTACATCAGAAGAAAAACTGCAGTTTACTGCAAAGGATTTTAATGTTTAAACGGCAAGTAAGAGACTAAACATTACATTTGAGAAAAGGTGAAACGTGCACATATACCTATCAATATTCACTTTAATTAACTCAGGAGTAAACAACTGCTGAAGTATATACGTCTTTAGAAGTTAAATGTAAATGGACTTCAATTGCTAGAAATTTAAAAGGTATGTCATATGGGTGCTTAACCACAGTGTGACACACCACCAAAGAATTAAAAACATCATCTGATTGTGTGGTCAAATGATTGGTGACTGACAGGCTTCAGAGGATACTTAATAAGAAACCACACCTTGTGTGAATCAAGGTGTAATGAATTCCCTATGTCCGGGAAGGGATGCAAACCTGGGTTGTCAGGGCTCCACAGCAAACATGCTATCGCTGCTCCAAAGAGTGAGGTTCCCTTAGGAGAGCAGTAGGACACACCTATATACCATACCAATCAAACAGAGCACTTATGCAAAAGTAACCATCACAAAGGTTTCAACACCTGTTTAGTTTAGTTTTGTTTATTCACTTTGTGCCCACAGGGCCAGCACAGGTACATGTCAATAGTGCAGCACTAATACCACTGTCCATCAGAAGCTCTCAGTTCATAAATAGGGGAATAAATGTGCAGGTTTTCTTTCAGACCAAGCAAAATATAATCTTTAGTACTGGTAGTTACCACAAAGTTTTACATAGAATTGTCTATAAGGTTTTATTTTATTAAGACAGACTATACATCTGACATGCTTTATTTATGTAAAGTTAACAGTAGCAACTGTGTATGATAAATTTAGCTGACATGAAAACAGAAAAAAAACTATCTCTGACAATTGTTTAAAGACAGTGGCAAGATTTATTTGTCTGAAGGAGCACTCAGTCTCCACTTACAGTATTTCAAGCCCACTGTTGAGAGTAACAACAACATTGTTCATCTCTTAACTGTAATAGGTTCATATGTTGCCGTCACTGCGTGCTTTTGCTTGTTTTTTGTTTTTTTCATGAAATAAGTCATTTCAAGGCCTATTTGTAAAAAGGATGAGGGCACATTTGGTATGAACTAAATGTTTAAATATACTATATAAGCCACAGAAACTTCAGTCCAGATTTTCCACTGTGGACCAATTGCCTACATCACACATTTTCTAAAGAGTGGGCAATTTTCCTGCAAATGTGCATACAGTGGTGTGGTATAAATGATGTACAGTGCTCCCTCGATAACTGACTGTTTAATAAATTCCTAATTTGGTTAATTCGCTGTTAAGTCATGTTGACAGAATATTTTAAAATACAATATTTTCCTGTATAAGGGCTGTTATGTAATTCACTGTTTTCAATATTTAAGTTTATTTTTTCTATGTGAAAGTCATATAGCAAAATAAAGAGGGAGCACTGTACTTGGAGGTTGGACAGACTTTAAAATTATGTTCCAGTGTAGTGTTCTCTTTCATAATTCCATAACCATAACAGCTCTTTTGTAAACCCCAATTTTTTCCATAGCATAAATAATACAAAAGAGCAGTGAAAGCAATATGCCACCATTGTTCACATAACACGTGTAAACAACATCTTTGGAAGCAGAAATAAAAAGCCATTTACTGTTTGAGAGGAATATATTACAATGGCTTTGTGAATTTCCCCAAAGGGCCTCCATTTGAAGGCAACATAAAACAGTAAAACTGTTGTAATAGTTTAAAACTTGCAAAAAATCAGAGGAGGGAGCAGTTCTTTTACATAATGTGTAGATTAAAAATCATTTTTCTCTACATCTGCATTTAGCCTGACTTTGAGCTTGTTTTGACCTCTATTAATACAGATGCATAGCTTCGGTTGGCAGAGTTGAAAGGTCACATTGCCACATGATTTATATGGAATTAGGAAGACTGTTCATTCCTGGCATTTAGGATTCTTTAGACAAGCTCAAGGGCAGTTTTAGAGAAAATGAAAACAACTCAGAATGAACACACTTGGTTTGGTGCAAGTTTTAATGCTGTTAAAATTATCTTATCCCTCCCAATAACTTGCCCTCACACTTTCTTCAAAAGAAGCATTTAAACATTCCAATCCAACATTTGTCCATGTATTCCTCAAGCTTAGTTCAAGTTCTCTAAACCTATTTTACAATACTCGATTCTACTGTATGTTTACCTTCTGTTAGGTTGCCACAGTGTGCCAGTGTTTAAACATTATCAATTCTAGAATAAGACAACAGTTTTGATTCCTGTTTTATAGGCACATTGATAATCGGTAGTCCATTGTGAGATAACATTTGGAAAAGATCACTCAGCAGAAAAAATTAAAACTCAAGTGCTTGAGAGCATCTGATTCTTCAGTTGATCTGAATAAAAGACTGATCCTCATCTGTTTCATTGCCATGGAAAGATGTTTCAGGGTCATTGTTATTAGCATTTGGTTTCTTGTCTGGACTAGATGATTCATTTTCTTGTCTTAGTCTCTGTATCTCTGTGTTTAAGTCCAGTAATGTTTTAGCAAGCTGTCTGTCCTGGGATCGCATCTCCAGCTGTCAATCCACAAACAAACACATAAATTACTTTATATTAATATAGATGGCACAAAACAAATCAGACCAGACATTTACTGAGGATTGAGTATTTTTCCATTGTGCACTTGTGAAAAGTGCTATATATTTTCAATGTCAACATATTTTTGTATCTGGTGTTTACTTGTCCTTCACTACAAAGTGTATCCAGACTATGAAACAAAGAACTACTGAGATTAGTACTTGTGGTCTACATTCTACATTATGGCCAGCTAATACAACTTTGTTTTCTAAATTACTTTAGTGACTATAAGATGTTTAACAAGTTTATCCCCCCCATATAATGAAGTTCAAAAATATTACTCAACTCTATATGAATGTATTTGTTGTTATGAAGAATATGAAATGTAATGCATTATATTGATCTTTAAAATGTTTGCAGTGTAATGTAAAATATTTTTTATAATAAATACCTCACTGGTGTCTATGTTACTTTTACACTAACTACTAATGACACAGGGACATTACATTAAATCAAATATATTGAAGAAACAGATAATTAACTACAATCTCTTAGATTTTACATCTATATGTATCACTTAAGTACTATATAACTTGAAATCCTGAACAATGAAATAAATACAACAATACAGTTAGAGTAATAAACAAATAATCAGTATGCCAATGTCTATATAGTCCAAGTCCTTTTTAAACTTATGCAGAGAAAGTGCAGAGGTAGTGCTTACCAACTCTGTCCGTAGCCAGGTTATTGCTCCATCTATTTTAGCTCTCCTGAGCTCCTCATTTGCTTGGATATCCTTTGCAACTAAACTGTAAGAACTGTTAGTACCACAAGAAGCAGCTGCATGCTGTCCAGATTCTCTGAAAGCGTTGATCAGTTTATTTTTGATGTTCTCTAACACCAGTGTAGAAACTGAATCTTCATACTGAGTCTCAGAATTCATTGTTCACACCAACAAAACAGTGAGATAAGTTGGAGAGAACGTTTAGATCCTGAAGTGTATTATTGTCTGGGGATGACTCGCCTGTACGGCAATCCAGGATGTGCTGCTGTTGATGTGATGAATCTTTTAAAGTCTATAGTCCCTTTTGCAATCTCTTATTGCATGTAAAATTGCTGAACAAAGATTTTTACCCTGGTAGAGACTTGTTTTTACAGCCGTGCACTTGCCTTCACGGTACTGGCTGCTTTTTGTAATCGTTACTATGGAAAACCCCCTTCCCTATTGAGTGGTGGTGGGAAAATCTGGGACAAAGCCTATTGTTACTCCCAGGAGTGAAAGTATGTCTCTCTTTACAACAAAACTGGTTTGAGCATTTGAAAAGAGTGAGATTGTCTCTGTTGTGCATATGTGGGCAGGAGTTGGGGGGGGGGGGGGGGGGGGGGGTTGCTCGACAGTGTAAATTTATGTTCAATTCCTCAGCGGAGCTGGCACTACTAGTAAAAGGTCACTTGTCTCACTGACAGAAAGGTCAGCATGGCTAAGTACACAGGCTTTTGTAGCAGAGTTTAAAGATGTAAAGGATCATATTTGATTCCTGTACTGTAGGAAAAAAAATAACTACAAAATCGTTGTTTGACCAACATAGCGAATCTGTTGCTAACCAGTGGGAGTTTTTATGTAAAGTAAATGTAAGATGCTCAAAAATAGGACTGTGGCAGGGCAGAAGCCCTGCTGCTGTAAATAGTGTGTGTGTGAGCAAGTAAGTTAGGCAGGGATCTAGCCTTGCCTGCAATCACAGGAGTGGCCTTGTGTATAAAAAGGAAGGAAAATCCTTTGTCTGTTGGAGTTTGAGGGTGAGTGTTTGTACTGTTTTGCAACTTGATAGTGAACGCTAAATACCAGCATGTGGCAGATAGCCAACATGTACCGTAAAGGAAAGTTGAAAAGAACTTTGAAGAGAGATTTCAAGAGGGCGTGAAACTATTAAGAGGTCCCTGGTGTCGATCAGGGACCCAAGTCCTTCTGATCAAGGCTCAGCGTATGGATGGTGTGACGGCAGTAGCAGCCCCCGTTGCGCTGGGGTAAGGTCTTCTACGGTTGGCTACCGGCAGGAAATTGAACCTAGAGACAGAAAGCTGTAGTTTTAAAGTGCTGTGGCACACTTTATTAAAAAGAATAACAGAAAAAAAACACAGGAGCAAACATGACAAAAGAGCCAAAATAAAAGGTTCAAACAAAAAAGAATAAACAGTTGTAGGCTGGGCATTCCCTATCAGGTTGCAGCACAGCACAGACAGACAGATAGACAGACAGACAGGACAGGACAGGACAGGCAGACACACACGACACAGGGCCCTATTTCAAAAAAAAGAAAAAAAACATTCCTTAAAAAAGTCCTTTAAGCTTTGAACTTGAGGTACAGTTTTAAGGAATGTTTTCTTCGCAACTGTTTTTCAACTGCTCTACGGAGGTTTAGAAGTTTTGTGAGCTTGATTTAATTATTCACAATGGACATTTAAAAAATAGTCCTCAACAAAACATGCCTTATAACAGTTTTGTGTATTTTTGGTTTTAATCCTTGGTAAAAAAATAAATAAAATAAAACATCTCATAATTAATAAGGTAATTAATAAAGTGCATCTTTCTCTATGTTTATATTGATGAGGCTAAGGTTACTGTTGGGACTCGGTTCAGGATACAATAAAATAGCTGAAAATTAATTGACAATATCTTACAAAAAATAGTGCTTACTTTTACTGTAATAATCAATTTTCTGATGACTTCCATTATAATATTTTCTTTTTGTAGGCCTTTATAGGTACATAAATATATAAAAATCCTGATTTGGAAGTGTTTTTTTTAATCTACCTAAGTGGTTTTCAGTTGCTGGGGCTGACTACAAGAAGTGTCAAAATGATAGCCGACTACAGCAAAGCTCCATTTGAGCAGTAATCATTCAAGTGAGAGCATGCATAAGAGTTGAAGAAGGGCCAACAACTGGAAAATGACAGCACTCAGCTAGTGATAATGTATTTCCTCATGACAAAACACTGTGAGATTTTCCTTAGACGATACTCACTGGTGACTTCGGCATGAAACAGTGGTTCTCTGAATCCTGAGAAGTTTAACTTGGATTTTAAAGAGCACATATGTCATACTTAGAACAGTTTTGTAACTCAAGCATGATTCAAACACTGCTGGGATCCCTTAAGCATTATGTACTCAGGAAGGCATGCAAGCATGCAGAAGAATAATGGAAACTGAAAGAAAACAAGCAGACAAAGCCCCCATACTGTCATATACCAAGGTGCCAGTTTATAGTCTGGGAACAATATCACTGCTTTATATATCCACACAAAGACACTTGTTTATTTATTTGACTCTTTGTGCACACAGTCTTGGCTTTGACATTAAACTTTGTAAAGAGATGGGGAAGAGAGCTAGGGCTGCAATATTGTTATTTACTGATAGAGAAAATTAATTGTTTTATTTATTGATAGTTTTACTGTTGCTTTAACAAATGTTATGCATGACAGCCTTTGCAGATGCAATATCTCAATTTACAAAGGCCAATTTGTGGAGGCTTTGAATATTAATTTAAGATTAAGAATTATTATGCTGACCTTTGTATGGGTTTACAGAGTGTATTGCAACTCTACACAGTATATGTCTGGCCCATAGAGTAAGCAATGATCCCACTTCGGAAAACAGCCCCAGCACTGTGAAATGTATATTGTAACTGCAGTTTCTTATAAGTTAAACATTTCTGATTGAGTGCTTTGAAGTTGCATCAGAAACCCATTTATTACACATCAAGTAGAAAAACAACAATGAATCACTGTTCTGTTAGATCTCATACACAGATGGAACTTAAGCCATAGAAACAAAATGTAGTTTTCTGGTAACAGGCCTGGCCTTTCTGTAAAATCTCCCTGTTGCTATGGCCTATTTTCCATTCTAATGTAGAAGAAAGCATTTACAGTGTTAGGGGTTTCATCATAAAATCCTCACTATTTGTAAGCAGTATCCAAATGTCAATGAGTGGTTGGGCAAGTTTTATCACATGACAACATGACATTGCAGTGGGGTCAATCTCAGAATTATAAATTACATTTTCATAGTCCTATTTACAAAACATTATTTTAATTAATTGAATCAAGTCTATTTTTTTTTTCAAGGCACTGTTTAACCTAATAGAAAAAAAGTCCTTCTAAAAACATTCCTTAAAACAGTCCTTAAAGGGTTGACCAATTGAATCCTATTCAAAAACTTAAAATGTATATATATTATATATATATATATATATATATAAACAACTGGAAATACAAGAGCATTAGCATCAGAGTATAAATAAACATGATCTGATGAATGTAATTAGCTTAATATTCATGAATTGTTTTGTCTTCTACATGACTTACTGGTACGTTCGATGATTGAGTGTTTGATGTTGTGATACAATGTAACTGTTCATTTTCACTTGATTTTCCAGTCAGCCAATCACAACGCAAAATCCACCAATTAGAAGAGAGTAACATAACGGCAGTTTGATTTAATGGGTAAATATTTTATGATCTATATTGTTTTAAAGGCAATTACATTATCTGGACACTTAAAAATCATTCTTTATGCATGCAATATATTAAAGGGAAAATATTTAATAGATTGTACACAAAATGGTGGAGAAGCACACCGCTGTATCACTTCCATCATTTAATATTTACAGGTGTTTGCCTTAAGGCTCTGGAAATTGCTAATCATATCAATAAACACCCTTGCATCTGAAATTCATTGTCTGTCAGTTTTGTATCCACTCACCACTTTGCCACAGCCATATAAATTTAAGTGTGTTCTTTTACTGTGACCCCCTCGCAGCTATTTAACGTTCTTAAATAGTAGTACTGTAGCTGGTAGACATTCACATTCAAATTTATCAATTGTATAGATAAATACTATTGACATAATCCCCCTGGGGCACAGAATGGCATTTCTGCAATTTGAAAGGGACTTTAAGGTTTGGAAGGTTTGAATGTTTAATTGTGACTTGAGGTTGGCTAGTGACATAGAAGTAATGAACAGCGAGATGTTTACCACTTCAAAACTGACCAAGAATTTAAAAAGCATGCTACTTATCCTTCTCCAATAGCTAGCTCTAGGAGTTGAAACGTTCTTACTCTGGGAGTTTAACAAGATTGGTAATGTTGGATTCTATCTTGATTTTCAACTACAAAAACAATTGTTCCTAATTTTGTCAAACAAACATAAGAAGGAATCCAATAACTATGATGAAATATGTAAAATAACATTTTACAAAGATTAGGCTGCCAAATCACCTTCTGATTAACATGTTCTGAAAAATGAACACTGCTCAGTCTAAGAATATCCAAATATAACAGTTGCTTAAGTCATCAAAATTGATCCCTCTCTGGTGTTTAATTTTTTTACAGGTAATAATATCCTAAAGAGATTCACATGCACTGGTAGATGTTTAGTTTTCATAACCAAGGTACAGAATGGTCACTATTAGCATGAACACAGGAAGTAATAAAGTACTTCCCTCAAACCTGTAGGATTGTGGCAGGATATATGTCACATTTTTTAAGTATGCATTACAAAACAATACTGACCCTACTCATGCATTGTTTTATGAATCATAACCGCTTACTATTTTGGGGGGTTTTACCCTTAAAAATGAGACAAGAGAGGAAAGTAATGAAGTAAGGTGCTGCTGCTACCTGGTAGAGAAAGTCACGTTTTGTTTTGTTTTTTCTAAAAGGTATGCAAAGCCGAATCTTTTTCCTGGAAGTTATCAGTGTGTATCAAAAATCAACAGGGCAATGACTACATTTTAATACAATCTTGAAGGACAAGTAGAATTTCTGAAGAGTAGTTCCTTGAAATCAGTTACAACAAAAGATTAAAAACTTTGTCAGCTGTACATCGTTCTTTTCAAAACCAGTACACAAAACATTATTTTTACGTAAGAATTTCAATATTTAGGAACATTGTTGTATAATAACTCTAGAGAAAATGATACATTTAGAATGTGACACTATTTTAATAAATATTCTTTTTAATTGTGAAATATCTTGAAATACCCATTTTAAGACCATGAAATAAGCAATTATTTACTATCACAGCCCTAACTATAAGCTCCTAAAATAGTTATAGTCATAGAAATAAGAATGCCTTGATTAGACTGTTATGTGAATGAATAGATTGATTTTTGTAATATTTCCATATATCATTATATTTATGTGAAATGTACGTTTGATTTTCTGAAAATGTATATTGTGGCATGTGAGGCGTATGAGTAAAAATGGATTTTCCAGATAGCGATTTACGTGTAAAAAAAAATAAAAATTGTATTTAATATTACACGGAAAAGAAAAAAAAAACAATAAAGCAGGATGTGAGGGAGGGAGTGCTGGAGTAATCAAAAATAAAGGAACGGAAGCCTCTTAATCCTCTTCGTGATCTGCTCAATCCAAAATGAAACAAAAAGGAATAAAAACAGAAAAGAGCAAAGTTAGTAAGGCCTCCGTCCGTAATTAAAAGTAAATAACACAGTCCACCCCGCACGTACTTCCCTCCAGTCTTTTTTTTTCCCGCCTCTATTCCTCAGGACCATCCCCGAACACAGTAGCACGTTCTCTTTAGTATGCAAACCCCGCCCCGGTAGTCAGTGGATCACCAATCCCAGACTGACAGGTATCCTTAACTTCATTTGACTCCAGTGGCTGGAATTTACATACTCGTACTTCCGCCCCTCACCAAGGTGCCGCCCCTCAAAAAGATGACTTTGTCATGGTCATAAGATCTTGGTAAGGGAAGTCCCCAGTTGGTTTGATGCCTTCTACTGTTGAATTCTAGGCTGAATTGCACACCGAAACCCCTTTGACTCATCACATGGCAATTCACGGGTATTCCAACAGATGGCAATATAGAATGCATTGCTTTTAAGAATGCTGGAGGGTTAGCTATACAACAAGTATTTTATAAGCGATAGTGCCCATCGATGAAGGCTCTACCGCAGGTCTTCTCAAACGTCGTCCTGGGGACCCCCTGCTGGTTTTCATTCCAACCGAGCTCTCAATTACTTAACTAGACCCTTAATTAAACTGATAATTTGCTTAATTAGACCTTTTTACTTGTTTTCAGCTCTTGAACAGATGCTTATTTCAGTTAGCTATAACATTTTATAAGTAGCTTGCACTGCAACTGTTTAAGAGCTGAAAACAAGTAAAAAGGTCTAATTAAGCAAATTATTAGTTCAATTGGGTCTAGTTAAGTAATTGAGAGCTCAGTTCGAATGAAAACCAGCTGCCACAACGGGTCCCCAGGAACGAGTTTGAGAAGCCACTGCTGAAGACGAGAGTGCTAAGAAAGTCATGGTCAACTACCACAACGTTGAACCTTCTTCGACAGGGCACTGTTGCTATTAGAAGACAATGTTTGTAATTATTTTCTTTTTTAAAACAACACTTTTAAAACCTAGATCAACCTTGAACTTGTAAGATAAGAAAGTTTACAAACGAGAGGAGACCATTCGGCCCATCTTGCTCGTTTGGTTGTTAGTAGCTTATTAAAATAACTGTTTTACTTGTCAGAGTTGCTTACAATGTATCTGGACAGATGGAGCAATATTACGGAACGTCCGTGTCAGAAACATGCTGCGCTCCAGTCGCTCTGACAGGCTGTGATTGGCTGATTCGGCAGTTGGGTACAGTACTGGTTGCTTTCGTCAGTGCAAAGTATTGATTGGCTGGTCTTGATCGATCATAAAATTAATTTGGACCAATTGTGTCTTTCTTTAATATTTTCTGTCCAATGAACCGGGCTTTCATTACTACAAGTCAAAATGTAAAATCCAGCACTTGTTGTATTGATTTTAAGTTTATTTCACAGATGATGCTTAACTTTCCAGCTATTGTCTACTGTCTGATAAAAGCCTGCTAGAAGGCTGATGGTTCTGAATAATTTCCAAATTAATCTTTCTCTGTTTAATGAAAGTTGTACATTAAATATTCCATATTGAGGTTTTTTTTTCCTGAAGAATTATGAATAATTGCGGTTCAGGTTATTAATGGAGGTTGGAATTATTTAGACACCTGTATGTAGTAATGTGCCTTCATTATTGACCCACTAGTTTTATGCTTGGCTACAGGAGTCTCTGTACAATTTATAAAGTTCAATAGTTCAATAAATTGCTGTAAAATGGATTTACTTTTGCCATAAAGCAGTGTCTGTGTCTTCTTGCTGAGAATACACTAGAATATTTTTAGAAATTAGCTTCTTAAAGACAACTGACAAGTATACCAAGTTTAAGCATTTAGTGCATCCTGGCTGTACAGAGGGACAAGGGTCAAATTGTATCCCACCAGTGATGAAACCCCCTGAGAAGATTATATAGTGGAAGTAGTCATACATACGTATGTCACACATATCTGGAGAACTGCTTATCCAATTGTCATGAAACTATGTATTAACATTATTTAGCAGATGTTATTGAGCATATTAGATCCTGTGAATATATGGGGGAGTGTGTCTGCCCATACACCTGTCTGTCTGTAGGTCACACATACATTTTTGCATTCATCTGGAGAATCGCTTATCAAATGTGATTCAAAATGTAATTGCTTATGCTATAATATTGTGCAATACTGTCATGGTTATCTAATTTTTCTTCATACTGATAGCTCTCAATTTGCATTTACAGCCGTGGCGAGGAATGTATGTTACTGACATACTTATTAGTTTTGAAAAAAGGAGCTGTTTTTAAACCTGGTGTGTAGCCTATACAAAACATGTCCCTGCCAGCACTCTCATTGATGGGCTGCAGAGGGTAATATTATAATACAAAACAGTCGTCATTTTAAATATATACATATTTATTTTATTTCTCATGAACTAAAGTTATATTCAATGTTGGAAAACTGAAACTGGAAATCAAGGACAATTGTGTCATGCATATTTCAAGAATGGCAAACATACTTAAAAGCTGCATGTGATCTACTGACGTGCAGCTGTAACTGATGGAGGAAGACAGTGATGGCTGAGGATTGTGATATCTAACCACAGCAGTCAGGAAGTTATGCAGGATGGACAATTCTGTCTCAAGTGGCATTGACACAGTGATGTGTGTACAAAACCTTAAGTCTTGTGATAAAAAAGGGTAATGCTATTATTATTTATATTTGTATGATTACTGTTAATTTATTAAAGTATATTGTATATTTAAAAATCAATATACTAGTACTGTATATTGATTAAATATGTATTCTACTTTATAAATAACTTTCCAGGGAACTTGTATACAGTAGGATGTGGCAGGATGGCAGTTTTTTTAAATCATATCAGATCTATATAATAATAATAATAATAATAATAATAATTTTTTTATATAGCACCTTTCATAGTGGACCACCATTACAAAGCACTTTACAGAGGTAGGCTTTGAACTGTGCATTATATGCAGTCACTTACAATAGGACATTGATTTAACATCTGATCCGCAGGATGGAGCACAAGGAGGTTAAGTGACTTGTTTAGGGTCACACAGTGAGTCAGTCAGTGGTAGGATATGCTTCCAGTGGGCATATTTTTAACTCTGCAGTAGGCCTACTGTTTCTTTTAATTGCTAATCAGTGTGTATATTATTGTAAATGAATAATGTAGCAGATACTGTGTTATTGCTAAAGTACAATATACTGAGACATGTAAGTTTGCAGAACAACACACAGTATAAACCAAGTCAAATTTGTTCAAAGAAAACTGAGTCTAAAGTTAAGATTAACATTAGTGCATTTTTTTCAGTTAGATGTAAATAAAGCCTTGCTCAGTTTTTTACAGTTTCTCAAATTTGACAAATGTATGTCATCAATATACTTGCTTGTCCACATTTTCTCACATGTTTTCTATTGTTTTATTTTAATCTATTGCAGCAAATCACTGTTAGGAAGGAGTATACTGTTGGGCATGCCAGTTTAAATGTAGAGCAGCCTTGCATAACTCGATAGGTGTAGTTTCACAGACAGAACTACTTAGGTAAGAGTGCTAGGGTCTGTAAATGCTTAGGTCTAACTACCACAACAATTGAAGAATGGCTATTATTGGTATTTTTATGCATCGGTACACAATAAATTGTGCCTTATTTAATGCATGACATACTTAATTTGGCCATTTCAGGAAAACCACGATATTTCCTTTTAATCCCTTGAGTAAAAAAAAAAAAAAAAAAAAAATGGCAACAAGGATGCAGCTGTTTTATCACAGCATGTTAGCCTAATTCTCTCAACCGTGTATAAAAAATGGTGCAATGTAAAAATCCCAATTTAGTTTAAAGAAAGAAAATAGCAAAAACGGCAAGGAAATGAAACCAAAAGTTTCAATAGCTATGTTTTCATTCTGTCCTGTTTGAAATGTCTGCCTTTGAATCCAAATGACGTTCTCCAAGCGTCTAGTCTTGATTTTATTTTGTGATGGGAGACAAGGGGGGTGGGGAGGTCAGGAGACGGGGTCACCATGAGTCTCTTTCTTCTTGTCAATCTTTTGACCAGATCCGCCTCAAGAAGTTGGAGTTTGACTGTAAACATCCTGTGGATTTAAAAGGAGAATTTGGGCGGGAGGAAGAGGGAAAAGGGTCGACGCCATCTTGTTTGTTTAGTGAATCGGGGAGAAGCTGGGGGTAGTAAAGTAGGTTTTAACATCACAGCCGCCAAAAAGGGAATACAGCAATTGGAGATAAACAGGTATGTAAAACATGTTCTAAAATCTGTTGCAGAATATGTCTCTCTGCAATTCTGCGTCGTGTGAAAGTTTGTTTTTTTTTTTTTTTTAAATATATCTTGTTATCTGAAAACTGTCGTAAAACCTACGTGTTTGCAAATTTCGGGGGGAGTTTTACAACCTGCACTGGTTTGTACATTAATGCAAGTATTAAAATGTAAAAGCTATTACCTTGGTAATGCATACGCTGAAATACTTACTTTAAATGCATTCTTGTTTAGTGACTTCTGAATTGTTAGATTAAAAAAAAAAAAACATTACACAGACGCTTGAGATTGAATGTAGTCAGGCCATAATCAGATCCAATATTTACAGTTTAAGTTTTAGAATTGGCTTCGCTTAACATTTCCATGGCTAAAGGAAGAAATTGTTAATTGAACTTGACTGAACTTTTGGTTCACTGAACATTTTAAACCAGTCAACGCTAAAGGTGTGTGAGAAACTGTGGCGTGCTCCCCGAGCTATATTGACATCTGCTGTGGGCTACTGAACTTCCTTCCATGGCTGGGTTCGATAGGAAATTACGCGGATCTATAGGCCTCTTCTACGCGATAGTTCCACTGTCGAAAATACACTTGTTACATTTTGATGTGTTAGTCTGTGGATTTAATGTAAAACGACAGTGGCGTATTTAAAGGTTGAGTCGTGATCCATGCATTAAGGATACTTGTCGTAAATATCTTGTTGCGAGCGTTGACTTCGTGCTAAGAAAAGTCTAATTACTTTTTGTATGTTTCAAAGGTAGAGCTAAGCGGGTTGATGCTGTAAACTGTTAATATGTTAAATTTGCGATATGGAAGAAATTACATACATTAGTAGGAACGTGTTATGGCAATGGGTTAAAAATTGGTTAGTCGGTAACTGAAAACAAATCTTAATTATGAGAATCTGTAATTCAAATATGCATATACTGTACCGAGGAAATGTATAAACAACGAAAGTCTCCCCAAACGTGTACTGTACTTATATTGTACAGACTAGTATACCATACAAACTTGACCACTTATCCAAATTACTACTTTTTTAAGCTTTGCTTTTATTGTAAATATAAGTTAAATGCACTATTAGTTACAGTACTCGGTGTCGTATAGAACAAAAGATGGAAAGGTTGATAAAACCAAAAGGAAACTCAGCTGTAGCTTGTTGTAAACGGATTATTAAAAATCCATTTACAACAAGCTATAGCTGACAGTTGCCTTATAATGCTGCATGCTGATTGGCGAGTCAGTGGTTCTAAACCGTGATATAATGCCCGGTATAGTAACTATTGATTAAATCACTAGACCCGTGGCACTGTTGTATTACTGCGTCTATTGAAATAACGGTAGGCATCACTTGCGCTGTTTGCACCGATGACAATCAATGAATGGGTAGAAAGAGAAGCTGCATCGGCTCATATTTGCAAGTCTTCCGAAAACGAAGAAAATAGTTAAACTGTTGTCACAGGAAATAAGTTAGCCGTGGAGTAAGTTAGCGTTTGCCTTTTGAGCCTTTCTGCGCACGCGCAAATTTTAGAATTTAAAGGCTAGGTTCTGTGGCGATGTATCCAAGATTTTACAGATGCCATTTGTATTTTGAGACGAAAACAGGTATTGCAGACCGTATTTTCTTTCTTTAAAAATGTGACGTTTGACATATTTATCGAAGTGTATTGCAGACTTTTTTTTCTGTTAAAGTAGCATTTGTCATCTTTATCGTTGAGTAAAAATGTACGTTTTTTTTTTTTTTTTTTATAAATACTTTATATTTAATGTAAATCGCTCGCTGTGTTTGGA